>NC_057392.1:33255184-33474396 GCF_019320065.1 Cervus canadensis | reverse complement strand
CTCCAGAAAGCAGGAATAGGAAAGAACTACCTCACATAATAAAGCTATATATGACAAAGCACAGCAAGCATTACCCTCATGGTAAAAATTGAAAGCATTTTCCCCTAAAATATCAGGAAACAAGACAAGGGTGGGCCCACTCTCACCACTACTATTCAACATAGTTTTGGAAGTTTTGGCCACAGCAATCAGAGCAGAAAAAAAAGTAAAAGGAATCCAGATAGGAAAAGAAGAAGTGAAACTCTCGCTGTTTGCAGATGACATGATCCTCTACATAGAAAACCCTAAAGACTCTACCAGAATATTACTAGAGCTAATAATGAATATAGTAAAGTTGCAGGATATAAAATTAACACACAGAAATCCCTTGCATTCCTATACACTAACAATGAGAAAACAGAAAGAGAAATTAAGGAAACAATACCATTCACCATTGCAACAAAAAGAATAAAATACTTAGGAGTATATCTACCTAAAGAAACAAAAGACCTATACATAGAAAACTATAAAACACTGATGAAAGAAATCAAAGAGGACACAAACAGATGGAGAAACATACTGTGTTCATGGATTGGAAGAATCAATATTGTCAAAATGGCTATTCTACCCAAAGCAATCTATAGATTCAATGCAATCCCTATCAAGCTACCAACGGTATTTTTCACAGAACTAGAACAAATAATTTCACAATTTGTATGGAAATACAAAAAACCTTGAATAGCCAAAGTAATCTTGAGAAAGAAGAATGGAACTGGAGGAATCAACCTGCCTGACTTCAGACTATACTACAAAGCCACAGTCATCAAGACAGTATGGTACTGAGGTTGTTTTTCATAAATAGCTGGCTAACAGAAATATGTTTTACAGGCACCTTAAATTCAGCTTGCCTAAAACTAGCCTCCTTTTCTCCCATTTACCATAAATCTGCTCGATTGCCCTGTGTTTCCTTTGTTGGCTGATGGCCTCATCACTCATTTTTATCACTCAGTGAGACATCAGTATATCATTCTTGACTAACCTTTCCCTTACCTTCTACATCCCCTGAGTCTCCAAATTCTGTCAATTTCATTTCCTAACTAGTTACAATACCTTTTCTTTCTCATCTCCATCCTCAGTGTTGCTGCCTAATACTTTTTCAATTGAGTTATTGCAATGAAGCCATAATAGGTCTCTATGCCCCTGTGCTCATGGGTCTCTGATCCTCCACGTGGTACCCAGAGTGATGTAACATTAGCCTTGCCACTGTGCTATTTCAGATCTTTCACTGGCCCTCATCACTCCCAGGAGAAGTCCAAATTCCTAAGATGACTCCAGATTTCATCATCTGGTTGTCATCTGCCTATCCAAAGTCCTTTCACACTTCCTCCCCTTTATGCTTTTCATGTATCACTTTAAAACTATCCTAATCCCCCCAAACATATCATGGAGCTTCCTACCTGTGTGCCTTTATATGTGATATGGCCTTTGGAACTTTTTTCCATCCTTTTTCCATGCAATGAACCCACCTTCTCCCTTTAAAATACATTTTAGTCATCAGCTCATCTTGGAAGCCTTGCTGGCTGCCTCAGGCAGAGTCAATCATTTCTTCTGTTACTTGAAAGTGTTTATGCTACTAAACCTATCACTCTGAACTATGATATGTTTGTCTATCTCTTCTGTAAAACTCTGAATACTGAGTGGGCATGGATTGTGTCCATGATTTCTGGTTCTTCGCACAGAGCTTGATGCATAATAGAGTCAATATGTTTTCTCGGATGAATAGTGTGAAAATGATGTAATTTTATTTGAAGTGTCCTAGTGGAGATGGGGAAGTCTGATAAGTTGGTCCAGGCAGCCCGCAATGACAGCCAGCACCAGGAAGCTACCCCTACCCCCGCCCCATTCTCAGAGGCATGTGTGGTCAGATGGTCCTGTGCCCTAAGCAGGCTTTTGGAAGGCGGGGGCAGGATATGAGGGGATTCAGGGAGAAGGCAGGAGGCTGGATGGTGACGGATGTGATCTCTTTCAATTATTCCTCAATCATGAGTGCGGTTGGATTTTTTGGGGTGTTCCCAGCCAAAGGGCTGAAGTCTGTCTGGCTTACAAGAAAGGACCTTACTGAGATGTCACTCCCAGATAAAGGGGCAGCGTCAGAGGAGACGTTGCAGAAGTGAAGCTGTGGGTCACAGGAATTTGGGGGAGTACATTTGATTTGTACATGCTATGAAAGGGTCTTGAGCCTATTAAACTGAAACCTCTGAGGTGCAGTGAGGTCTTGCCTATATCTGGATTACAATGCTTTTTTTGTTGAGTTTATGGAAAGTTAAAATATTCCACAGGGCATAGTGTTTAGTGCGGTAAAAGTAAGTTTATTTCTTTCTAGATCTTTCAGAGGAAAGAGAAAGAAAACTACTTTTCCCATTTAACTATCTTAATGTAAACCTAATTAACACACCTTTACTTTTTATGGCTTATTTTCTGTTAAAATAGAAACACCGTTATTTATAGGGTTATATGTTAAATATCACAAAAATGGTGGTGGTTGAGTCACTCAGTCATGTCTGACTTGCTACCCCATGGACTGCAGCCCGCCAGGCTCCTCTGTCCATGGGTTTCTCCAGGCAAGAATAGCAGAGTGGGTTGCCATTTCCTTCTCCAAATGGACAGTTGACAGAAATCTGACTGCTTCTTGAAAGTGAAAATGAAGAGAAATCTTACTATTGAAATGCTGTTGATGCGTGTGAACCCTTCTTCAAACCCTTGGGGCCCACATGTCATCCTGGCCCTCCCCGCACAGCCAGATATATGCGGGGTGACCCCTCAGGCACACCGCACATCTTCAGCTTCCTCCTCAGGGTTTTCTAACCCCGTGGCCAGGGAAGCTGGTGCAGATCCACTCTGCTTATATGTGGGCGATCTGGAAGGACCTGGAAGTGCGAGGGCGTTCGCACCACGGTCAGCTCTTGACCGACGGGGACGGGGAGCTGGGGAAGAGAGGCCCGGTTCTGCCCCGGGGTGTTCACCTCTGAGTCCTGTTCTCAGAAGGTCCCGGCAGGATGGAGACCCCGGTGCCCACAGCCGTGGCCAAGCAGGAAAGAACGGTTCTGTCGGCTTTCTCCCCTTTTCTGTTCTCTGCTCCCTAGTTCCCCACAAGGGGCTTCCCTGGTGGCTCAGCTGGTAAAGAATCCGCCTGCAATGCGGGAGGCCTGAGTCCAATCCCTGGGTTGGGAAGATCCCCTGGTGAAGGGAACGCTACCCACTGCAGTGGGAGAACTACATGGACTGTACAGTCCCTGGGGTCGCAAAGAGTCCACACGACTGAGTGAGTTTCACTCTCGCTGTTTCTTTCTCACTGGTTCTCCATTCCTGTTGCCCAGAATCACATCCCCAGATAGCTATGGGTGGATGGGCTCTGTTTCAGGCCCTGCTTTTCCGGAGAAAATGCAGCTAGGATAATAAGCTTTATGGATACACCCCAAGCTCTAGCATAGATTCTCTCCATGAGTCTACCGCCTTCAGACGCCGGCTCACGGGAAGCCAGGGCCAACTTGGCCATGGCTGCTGCGGCGGCTGCTCCATTGCCCCGCCGGGGAGCTGGTCAGGCTGGGCCCCCGAGCTCCCTTCTCTCTTAGCGAGCAGACTCCTGGCCGCAGGCAGGGCCTGACTTCACCCACCTGCTGTCAGCTGGAAGAGGACAGGAGCTGGCTCTCTGTGGGGAGTGCCAGCCAAGTGGGCGGCGGGAGTGGGAACTTGGAAAATTCAGAATTTCTCAAGAAGCAAACAAAAAGTCCCTGTAGTTCCCCAACCCATAAACAGTCAGTTATTTTTGTAGATTTTTTTCTTAAGTTTTAGAAATACGTGCATGTTTGAGTACAGGCTCACGTGCAAAATTTCCCTTCTCCTGGAAACCTCTCTCCACTGTCTGCTCCCTGAAAATCTCATCAGCCCTTAAGATAAACTTCCATGGAATCTCTTTACATGAAGGCTTCTCTGATTTTCCATATCAGAGACTGTAAGACACATTATATTTTGCCTGATGTATTATAGTTATTTTTGTTTATAGGTACATATTTTTCCCAAGTAGATTATAAGCTTCAAGACTAGAACACAGGGTCCCTATCTGATTCATCTTTGAAATTCCATATTACCTGACAAGTGTTGAATTAATATTTGATAAATGAACAAATATATAATTCAGCCTATAGTTATGTATCAACACTTTCATCACAGTATTATTCCCCACACATGATTACCATTTTTACTACATGCTTTTCTCATTTATGAATAATTTCATATGAATGTATCTCATTTTACAATTAGATTGTGAAATTTCTAAAGGTAAGGACCTTTGCTTGTATTTCTTTGGTGTTCCTCATAGCATTTATGACACTGCTGAATACAGAGCCAGTATCCAGCAAGGCTTTGTTGAGTTTTTCCAGTAATAGAGTCCAGCCGTGAGATGTGGCTTGTTTTTTAACCCCCTGACAAGACCAAAAGCAAATTAACTCTAGGATTGGAAAGCACCTGAAATCTGTATCTGTGATGTTCCTTGACAGTTAAAGGGGGCTTGTCTATGCATGGCTGAGAATGGTTATGGCTTACTCGTGGAGATCAGTCCCTCTCATTGAGAAAAAGTACCATATGCATTATAGACAATAACTCCAGAGAAGTCAGTTTTTGAGAAAATGTAGTTCCCACTGTTTAGACTCTTGCAACATGAAGTTATTGTTTGTTGATTTCACTGGGTTGAAATTTCAAGAAAATACTTAACAAATTCAAAATTTGAAGAAGAACACAAAGATCAATTACACTGGCTTTATCTAGAATGAGATATGGCCTGGGTAGGTAAATTCTGGAGTTGGTACCATCCCCCTTCATCTGAGTGGAGTGAGCATATTTTAGGATATTCCCATGAGAGTTTTAAATTAACCCAGTTTTAATCACTACTTGTCACTTGCTTCACATGTAACCTTAGACAAGTCACTAAATCTCTTTAAGCCTCAGTTTTCTTCTCTTTGATGGTGATAACAAAGCAACCTATTTTATAAAACTATTAGAAGATTAAGACTAAGATTAAGGTTGTTGTTTAGTTGCTAAATCATGTCAGACTCTTTGTGACCCCATGGACTGTAGCCTGTCAGGCTCCTCTGTCTGTGGGATTTCCCAGGCAAGAATACTGGAGTGGGTTGCCATTTCCTTTTCCTGGGGATCTTCCCATTCCAGGGGTCAAACCCACGTCTCCTGCATTAGCAGGTGGGTTCTTTATCGCTGAGCCACTGGAGAAGCCCCAAGATTAAGGTAGCCCATGGAAAATATTTAGCAAAATACCAGTATGTCACTCTGAATATTCATTGGAGGGACTAATGCTGAAGTTGAAACTCCAATATTTTGGCCACCTGATGTGAAGAAATGACTTATTGGAGAAGACTCTGATGCTGGGAAAGATTGAGGGCAGGAGGAGAAGGAGGTGGCAGAGGGTGAGTTGCTTAGATGGTATCCTTGACTCAATGGACATGAATTTGAGCAATAGTGGAGATACTGGAGGACAGAAGAGCCTGGTGTGTGCAGTCCATGGGGTCACAAGGAGTCAGATATGACTTAGAGACTAAACAGCAATCACTATTGCTCAATAAAGATGAGCATTTATTATGTTTATTACTTTTTTCTCAGACTTAAAATTAAGAAATTGGCATTCATTAGTATTAAATTGAGTGATTTTTCACATCAAAGTCAGTATCAGTCGTTTCCTCCTCCCTCCTGTTTGTCCTGCTTACGCCTTTGCAATAGCAGAGTGATGACAACTGCTATCACCAGGGTTCTTAGGGTTGGAGAGGCTGCTGTCCCCTCCTTGACACAAATCTTCCTGAAGTGTGGCAAACATTAATTACTGACATCAGAAATTGAAGGGCTGTGAAGTAGGTAGAAGTGTGTGTGAGGGCCGTTAGCAAGAAAGCTCTTCTGAGAAAAGATGTGCAAGTGACAGGCGCCAGACCATCCTTAATCGCTCTAATATGGGACCGGCTCACAGCTTCTGGGCACAGGACTGTCTCAAAACTGGCAAAGCAGCTTGATAAAATGGTGCTGGAGAAATACATGTGAAAGTTAAATTTCATTACAAACTATTATAAATCATAATGAGAGCAATGCACCACACTCCAACTCATTTTCTATGAGAAAAAAGTGAAATTGAGAACAAATTATATAAAAATGAACTAATTTTTAAGCCTGTGTCCCCTTCTATCTAGTTAATAACAGCAAAGTAGACCAGCCAATAAGTGTAGTATTATAAAGGCGAGACAAGGCATACTGACTTTGATAAGAGAACGCTCAATTTAATACTAATGAACGCTGGTGTCTTTCTTTCTTTTGACAGTTTGAAAAACTCTTGTCTCTATGCTGCAATGAAGCTCATTGATTTTGTCTTCAAAGGCTTTGGAAAAACCTGAAAAAATCTTTTGCCTTGTGGAGAAGACAATGCAGATGACTATTAGGATCTCTTTTTTTGCATCCTTGATTCACGTCCTTTTAAAAAAGAAATATATGATAACTTCTGCCTCCCACTCCCTTAACTAATAATTGACTGACCCTATTTTTCTTCTCTTTAATGTGCTTACTTCTGCAGAGTGTTCCAGAGTTTGTTTGATTGGAAAGATCCTTTCACTCAGGGGATTTAATTAAAGAAAGAACTGTGCTCACAGTCAGGGATGCAGGAGCAGGTGATTTGTAATATAGCCTCAGTGTGATAAGACAGTCCACTCCCTGCAGGACTTGGGGGTCATTCTTACCCCCTGCCGGAGAGCAGATGCAGATAAGTCAAGCTGATGACCCATTGTTAGATTTGTAGAAGAAGCTGGGTGAGTGGCCTCATCTCTTGATGTGTTTCCTAGGAAACAAGTCATAGACCTGGGGAGACATGTGTGTCAATTCCCTGAGTGAAGAGATGCTTCCAATCATTCGTCTCGGGCACCTCCGTCTTCATTCCTGCATGGTCTCTCTCTGGCAGTGACAGCCTCACATCTTGTGATGGAAGACAGGGAGAGTTCTTTTCATATCTCCAACCCGGCATTTCAGTGATGTTGAGCAATTGCCACAATTCACTATCCTTTCTCTAAAAGTGTGATGCTTAAACTTCGGCATCTGGCAGAACTCACTCATGGGCTCTTTCCAAGTACACATGTAGGGGTCCTTCCTACCCACTGAGTCAGGAGTTGAAACTAGACCTGTGGTGTTTTTTTTTTTTTTAATTTTTTTTATTAGTTGGAGGCTAATTACTTCACAACATTTCAGTGGGTTTTGTCATACATTGATATGAATCAGCCATAGATTTACACTTATTCCCCATCCCGATCCCCCCTCCCACCTCCCTCTCCACCCGATTCCTCTGGGTCTTCCCAGTGCACCAGGCCCGAGCACTTGTCTCATGCATCCCACCTGGGCTGGTGATCTGTTTCACCATAGATAGTATACATGCTGTTCTTTTGAAACATCCCACCCTCACCTTCTCCCACAGAGTTCAAAAGTCTGTTCTGTATTTCTGTGTCTCTTTTTCTGTTTTGCATATAGGGTTATCGTTACCATCTTTCTAATTCCATATATATGTGTTAGTATGCTGTAATGTTCTTTATCTTTCTGGCTTACTTCACTCTGTATAATGGGCTCCAGTTTCATCCATCTCATTAGAACTGATTCAAATGAATTCTTTTGAATGGCTGAGTAATATTCCATGGTGTATATGTACCACAGCTTCCTTATCCATTCATCTGCTGATGGGCATCTAGGTTGCTTCCATGTCCTGGCTATTATAAACAGTGCTGTGATGAACATTGGGGTGCACGTGTCTCTTTCAGATCTGGCTTCCTCAGTGTGTATGCCCAGAAGTGGGATTGCTGGGTCATATGGCAGTTCTATTTCCAGTTTTTTAAGAAATCTCCACACTGTTTTCCATAGCGGCTGTACTAGTTTGCATTCCCACCAACAGTGTAAGAGGGTTCCCTTTTCTCCACACCCTCTCCAACATTTATTGCTTGTAGACTTTTGGATAGCAGCCATTCTGACTAGCATGTAATGGTACCTCATTGTGGTTATTGATTTGCATTTCTCTGATAATGAGTGATGTTGAGCATCTTTTCATGTGTTTGTTAGCCATCTGTATGTCTTCTTTGGAGAAATGTCTGTTTAGTTCTTTGGCCCATTTTTTGATTGGGTCATTTATTTTTCTGGAATTGAGCTGCAGGAGTTGCTTGTATATTTTTGAGATTAATCCTTTGTCTGTTTCTTCATTTGCTATTATTTTCTCCCAATCTGAGGGCTGTCTTTTCACCTTACTTATAGTTTCCTTTGTAGTGCAAAAGCTTTTAAGTTTCATTAGGTCCCATTTGTTTATTTTTGCTTTTATTTCCAATATTCTGGGAGGTGGGTCATAGAGGATCTTGCTGTGATTTATGTCGGAGAGTGTTTTGCCTATGTTCTCCTCTAGGAGTTTTATAGTTTCTGGTCTTACATTTAGATCTTTAATCCATTTTGAGTTTATTTTTGTGTATGGTGTTAGAAAGTGTTCTAGTTTCATTCTTTTACAAGTGGTTGACCAGTTTTCCCAGCACCACTTGTTAAAGAGGTTGTCTTTTTTCCATTGTATATCCTTGCCTCCTTTGTCAAAGATAAGGTGTCCATAGGTTCGTGAATTTATCTCTGGGCTTTCTATTCTGTTCCATTGATCTATATTTCTGTCTTTGTGCCAGTACCATACTGTCTTGATGACTGTGGCTTTGTAGTAGAGCCTGAAGTCAGGCAGGTTGATTCCTCCAGTTCCATTCTTCTTTCTCAAGATTACTTTGGCTATTCGAGGTTTTTTTGTATTTCCATACAAATTGTGAAATTATTTGTTCTAGTTCTGTGAAAAATACCGTTGGTAGCTTGATAGGGATTGCATTGAATCTATAGATTGCTTTGTGTAGAATAGCCATTTTGACAATATTGATTCTTCCAATCCATGAACACGGTATGTTTCTCCATCTGTTTGTGTCCTCTTTGATTTCTTTCATCAGTGTTTTATAGTTTTCTATGTATAGGTCTTTTGTTTCTTTAGGTAGATATACTCCTAAGTATTTTATTCTTTTTGTTGCAATTAGACCTGTGGTTTTTGAGGCAAAAAGCCTCCAGGTGATTCCATGTATACCACAGATAAAGAATTGCAGTTGTTAACCTTGGACGATGTTCATATATAAGCTCAAGAGTTTTCAGATGTGGGTGCACATTGAAATCACATGGAGATCTTCCCAGTGAGGGATGGGATGGGGAGGGAGGTGGGAGGGGGGATCGGGATGGGGAACACATGTAAATCCATGGCTGATTCATGTCAATGTATGGCGAAAACCACTACAATATTGTAATTAGCCTCCAACTAATAAAAATAAATGAAAAAAAAAAAAACACTCAGAGATAAATAAAAAAAAAAAAATCACATGGAGAATTGAAAGTACTGTGACTCAGTTTCACCTCTGCTTTAATTGGGAACTTGACTTTGAGGTTCTTAACAGCTCCCATGTGACTGCAGGATTCAGCCAAAGTTACAGACCTCTGCTCTAGCTACTTACCCAGCTAGGCGAGAAGCACTTTGAGCATTAAAGTGCCATATTTATCAGCATACCTTCTCAGTCGGTTCAGTTCAGTCCCTCATCTGTGTCTGACTCTTTGTGACCCCCTGGACTGCAGCACGCCAGGCTTCCCTGTCCATCACCAACTCCCGAAGCTTGCTCAAACTCATGTCCATTGAGTCAGTGATGCCATCCAACCATCATCCTCTGTCGTCCCCTTTTCCTCAGGCCTTCAGTCTTTCCCAGCATCAGGGTCTTTTCCAATGAGTCAATTCTTAGCATCAGGTGGCCAAAGTATTGGAGCTTAAACTTCAGCCTCAGTCTTTCCAATGAATATTCAGGAATGATTTCCTTTAGAATGGGCTGGTTGGACTCTCAAGAGTCTTCTCCAACACTACAGCTCAAAAGCATTAATTCTCCACCACTCACCTTTCTTTATGGCCCAACTCTCACAACCACATATGACGGCTGGATAAACCATAGCTTTGAACAGACAGATCTTTGTGGGCGAGTAATGTCTCTGCTTTTTATTATGCTGTCTAGGTTGGTCATAGCTTTTCTTCCAAGAAACAAGTGTTTTTTAATTTCATGGCTGCAGCCACCATCTGCAGTGATTTTGGAGCCCCCCAAAATAAAGACTGTCACTCTTTCCATTGTTTCCCCATCTATTTGCCATGAAGTGATGGGACTGGATGCCATGATATTAGTTTTTTGAATGTTGAGTTTTAAGCCAGCTTTTTCACTTTCCTCTTTCGTTTTCTGCAATAAGGGTGGTATCATCTGCATATCTGAGGTTGATATTTATTTCTCCAGGCAATCTTGATTCCAGCTTGTGCTTCACCCAGTATGGCATTTTGTATTATATACTCTGCATATAAGTTAAATAAGCAAGGTGACGATATACAGTCTTGACATATGCCTATCCCAACTTGGGACAGTTCCCTATCTGGTTCTAATTGTGGCTTCTTGACCTGCATACAGATTTCTCAGGAGGCAGGTAGGGTGGTCTGGTATTCCCATCTCTTTAAGAATTTTCCAGTTTGTTGTGATCCACACAGTCAAGGCTTTAGCATAGTCAATGAAGTAGAAGTAGATGTTATTTTCTGGAATCTTCTTGCTTTTTCTATGATCCAGGGGATGTTGGTAATTTGATCTCTGAGTCCTCTGCCTTTTCAAAACCCAACTTGAACATCTGCAAGTTCTCAGTTCACATACTATTTAAGCCTAGTTTGGAGAATTTTGAGCATTATTTTGCTAGCGTGTGAGATGAGGACAATTGTGCAGTAGTTTGATCGTTCCTGGTATTGCCTTTCTTTGGGATTGGAATGAAAACTGACCTTTTCCAGTTCTTTGGCCACTGCTGAGTGCAGAACTTTAACAGCATCATATTTTAGGATTTGAAATAGCTCAGCTGGAAATCCATCACCTCCACTAGCCTTGTTTGTGGTGATGCTTCCTAAGACATACTTGACTTTGTACCCCAGGATGTGTGGCTCTAGGTGAGTGATCACACTGTCATTGTTATCTGGGTCATGAAGACCTTTTGTATAGTTCTTCTGTGTGTTCTTGCCACCTCTTCTTAATGTCTTCTGCTTCTGTTAGGTCCATAACTTCCGCTTGACTTCATTGATGTTCACTTTTGCCATCTCCTGTTTGCCACTTCCAATTTGCCTTGATTCATGGACCTAACATCACATATTTTTATGCAATATTGTTCTTTACAGCCTTAGACTTTACTTCCATCACCAGTCACATCCACAAATGGGTGTTGTTTTCACTTTGCTTTGGCTCAGCTTCTTCATTCTTTCTGGAGTTATTTCTCCACTCTTCTCCAGTAGTATATTGGGTACCTACTGACCTGGGGAGTTCATCTTTCAGCATCATATCTTTTTGCCTTTTCATACTGTTCCTATCTTTTTGTCTTCAGCTTCAAAGAAGCTGAAGTTGAATGATTCTATGAAGACCTACAAGACCTTCTAGTACTAACACCCAAAAAAGATGTCCTTTTCATCACAGGAGACTGGAATGCAAAGTAAGAAGTCAAAAGATACCTGGAGTAACAGACACATTTGGCCTGGAGTACAAAATAAAGCAAGGCAAAGGCAAACAGAGTTGTGCCAAGAGAACACACTGGTCATAGCAAACATGCTCTTCTGACAACACAAGAGAAGACTCTACATGTGAACATCACCAGATGGTCAACACCGAAATCAGGTTGATTATATTCTTTGCAGCCAAAGATGGAGAAGCTCTATACGGTTAGCAAAAACAAGACAAGGAGCTGACTGGGGCTCAGATCATGAACTCCTTATTGCCAAATTCAGACTTAAACTGAAAAAAGTAGGGAAAACCACTAGACCATCCTGGTATGAATTAAATCAAATCCCTTACAATTATACAGTGGAAGTGACAAATAGATTCAAGGGATTAGATCTGATAAATGGCATACTTGAAGAACTATGGATGGAGGTTCATGAAAATGCACAGGAGGCAGACCACCTGACCTGCCTCTTGAGAAACCTGTATGCAGGTCAGGAAGCAACAGTTAGAACTGGACATGGAACAACAGACTGGTTCCAAAGGAAAAGGAGTACGTCAAGGCTGTATATTGTCACCCTGCTTATTTAACTTATATGCAGAGCACATCATGAGAAATGCTGGGCTGGAGGAAGCAGAAGCTGGAGTCAAGATTACTGGGAGAAATATCAATAACCTCAGATATGCAGATGACACCACCCTTACGGCAGAAAGTGGAGAACTAAAGAGCCTCTTGATGAAAATGAAAGAGGAGAGTGAAAAAGTTGGCTTAAACCTCAACATTCAGAAAGCTAAGATCATGGCATTTGGTCCCATCACTTCATGGCAAATAGATGGGGAAACAGTGGAAACAGTGGCTGAGTTTATTTTTTGGGGGGCTTCAAAATCACTGCCGATGGTGACTGCAGTCATGAAATTAAAAGACGCTTGCTCTTTGGAAGAAAAGCTATGACCAGCCTAGACAGCATATTAAAAAGCAGAGACATTACTTTGCCAGTAAAGGTCCATCTAGTTAAAGCTATGTTTTTCCCAATAGTCATGTATGGTCATGAGAGTTGGACCATAAGAAAGCTGAGCGCCAAAGAGTTGATGCTTTTGAACTGTGGTGTTGGAGAAGACTCTTGAGAGCCCCTTGGACTGCAAGGAGATCCAACCAGTCCATCCTAAAGGAAATCATTCTTGAATATTCCTTGGAAGGACTGATGCTGAAACTGAAACTCCAATACTTTGGCCACCTGATGCAAAGAACTGACTCACTGGAAATGAGCTTGATATTGGGAAAGATTGAAGGCAGGAGGAGAAGGGGACAACAGAGGATGGGACATTTAGATGGCACCACCGACTCAATGAACATGAGTTTGAGTGAACTCTGGGAGTTGGTGTTGGACTGGGAAGCCTGGCGTCTGCAGTCCATGGGGTCTCAAGGAGTTGGACATGACAGAACGACTAAACTGAATTGAGTGGCTGTGGCATAGACTTGGATTACTGTGATATTGAATGGTTTGCCTTGGAAATGAACAGAGATCATTCTTTCATTTTTGAGATTGCACCCAAGAACTGCATTTTGGACTCTATTGTTGACTGTGAGGGCTACTCCATTTCTTCTAAGGGATTCTTGCCCACAGTAGTAGATATAATGGTCATCTGAGTTAAGTTTGCCCATTCCAGTCCATTTTAGTACACTGATTTCTAAAAAATGGGTCAAAGAACTAAACAGACATTTCTCCAAAGAAGACATACAGATGGCTAACAAACACGTGAAAAGATGCTCAACATCACTCATTATCAGAAAAATGCAAATCAAAACCACAATGAGGTACCATTTCATGCCAGTCAGAATGGCTGCTATCCAAAAGTCTATAAGCAATAAATGCTGGAGAGGGTGTGGAGAAAAGGGAAACTTCTTACACTGTTGGTGGGAATGCAAACTAGTACAGCCACTATGGAGAATAGTGTGGAGATTCCTTAAATAACTGGAAACAGAACTGCCATATGACCCAGCAATCCCACATTTGAGCATACACACCAAGGAAACCAGATCTGAAAGAGACACGTGCACCCCAGTGTTCATCGCAGCACTGTTTATAATAGCCAGGACATGGAAGCAACCTAGATGCCCATCAGCAGACGAATGGATAAGGATGCTGGGGTACATATACACCATGGAATATTACTCAGCCATTAAAAATAATTCATTTGAATCAGTTCTAATGAGATGGATGAAACTGGAGCCCATTATACAGAGTGAAGTAAGCCAGAAAGATAAAGACCAATACAGTATACTAATGCATATATATGGAATTTAAAAAGATGGAAGACCAGAGGAATCGGGTGGAGAGGGAGGTGGGAGGGGGGATCAGGATGGGGAATACATGTAAATCCATGGCTGATTCATGTCAATGTATGACAAAAACCACTAAGATATTGTAAAGTAATTAGCCTCCAACTAATAAAAATAAATGGAAAAAAAATAAAATAAAAAGATGGTAACGATAACCCTCTATGCGAAACAGAAAAAGAGACACAGATGTACAGAACAGACTTTTAGACTCTGTGGGAGAAGGCAAGGGTGAGATGTTCAGAGAGAACAGCATTGAAACAATTATACTATCAAGGGTGAAACAGATCACCAGCCCAGGTTGGATGCATGAGACAAGTTCTCAGGACTGGTGCACTGGGAAGACCCAAAGGGATGGGATGGAGAGGGAGGCGGGAGGGGGGATCAGGATGGGGAACACATGTAAATCCGTGGCTGATTCACGTCAATGTATGGCAAAAACCACTACAATATTGTAAAGTAATTAGCCTCCAACCAGTATAAATAAATGGAAAAAAAAAAGTACGCTATTGTATCTGGGAAAAAAAAAAATGTTGATGTTCACTCTTGCCATCTCTTGTTTGACCACTTCCAATTTGCCTTGATTCAGGGACTTAACATTCAGGTTCCTATGCAATATTGTTCCTTACAGCCTTGAACTTTACTTCCATCACCAGCCACATCCACAACTGGGTGTTGTTTTCGTTTTGGCTCAGCCTCTTCATTCTTTCTGGAGTTGTTTCTCCTCTCTTCTCCAGTAGTATATTGGGTACCTACTGACCTGGGGAGTTCCTCTTTCAGCATCATATCTTTTTGCCTTTTTGTACTGTTCATGGGGTTCTCAAGGCAAGAATACTGGAGTGGTTTGCCCTTCCCTTCTCCAGTGGACCATATTTTGTCAGACCTCTCCACCATGACCCATCCCTCTTGGGTGGCCCCACATGGCATGGTTCAGAGTTTCACTGAGTTAGACAAGGCTATGATCAGTTTGATTAGTTTTCTGTAATTGTGACTTCCATTCTGTCTGCCCTCTGAAGGATAAGGATAAGAGGCTTGTGGAAGTTTCCTGATGGGAGGGACTAGCTGTGGGGAAATCTGGGTCTTGCTCTGAAGGATGGGGCCATGCTCAGCAAATCTTTAATACAATTTTCTGCTGATGAGTGGGATTGTGTTCCCTCCCTGTTTGTCTCAGGGCTAACTATGGTAGGTGTAATGGTGGTAATGACAGCCTCTTTCAAAAGGACTTATGCCAGACTGTTGCATTCAGACCCCACGGCAGGCTACTGTTGACTCAAGCCTCCACAGGAGACTGCTGGATACTCACAGGCAAGCCTGGCTCAGTCTCTTGTGGGGTCACCTCTTTTCTCCTGGGTCCTGGTGCACACAAGGTCTTGTTTGTGCCCTCCAAGAGTCTGTTTCCCAGTCCTGTGGAAGTTCTGTAATCAAATCCCACTAGCCTCCAAAGTCAAATTCCCTGAGGGGTCTCAGTTTCTTCGCCAGATCCCAAGGTTGGGAAATCTGGTGTGGGCCCTAGAACTTTTGCAACAGTGCGAGAACTTCTTTGGTAAGTTGTTCTCCAATTTGTGGGTTGTCTGCTTGGTGGCTGTATAGTGGGGCTCACATGCCACACCTCCCAGTTCTGCTGAAGCCGGATCCCCTGTCCCTGTGGCAGGCCACTGCTGACCCGTGCCTCCACAGGAGACATTAAAACTCTCAAGGCAGGTCTGGCTCAGTCTCTTGTGGTGTCCCTGGGCCCTGGTGCACACAAGGTTTTGTTTGAGTCCTCTGGGCACCTCTGGCGGGTATGGGGTTTGATTCTAAACATGATTTTGCCCCTCCTATGACCTTGTTGGGGATTCTCCTTTGCCCTTGGAGGAGGAGTATCTTCCTTTGGTGGGATCCAACATTCTCCTGTCGATGGCTAGTTAGTTGCAATTTTGGAGTTCTCACAGGAGCAGATGAGTGCACACTCTTCTACTCTGCCATCTTGCTATTTGTGCATACCTGCTAGCACTTATTCTTTCTTAGCTTTAACTAATAGCTCCCTTGATAGGACTGCTATACTGGCAGTGCTACATGCAACACTGTTATACATAAAGGATAACCTGTATTCGTTTGTCCACTCATTCATTCATTAATTTGTTCACACATTCATTGAGTATAGGTCCTACTCTATAGGAGTTGCAGCAGTGGACAAGAAATGTGCAGTCACTGCCTTTGTGGTGATTCATAGAAACAGCTGAACCCGTGTTTCACGATCTCTTTGTCAGCTGGCAACAGGGTTTGTTTATGCCCTCTTCTTTTGCCTTTCTCTGAGATGTCCCAGATGCTCCATTTTTACAAACGTGTTCTTGAAGGAGTCACATTTTCCCACTTTCTGGGTCTTGTCCCTGTTGCTGGATGTCCCTTCCTCTTCTTCACTGATGAGATAGCTTCCATTCACCTTTCCATACCCATCTTAGCTGGCATCTCTTTTGGACTGGAGTAGGTGTCTCCTTTTCATGTTTCACTGTCCCTTAAATTGGGTAGGAATGGTCAAAAAGGAAATCTGTGATGGGGGGAGGAAAATATATTTGGTGTCAAAATGGAATATTTTAATTCAGTAAATTCTTGGTAGACGTTTGGAAAACAACGATGATGTGGGTAAGATGATCGTGTGCTTACAGTTTTGTGGCAATGACATGAAAGAGCTCAGGTAAGCCCTGGGCTCAACCTAGAGGAGCAGAGAGTCTAACGAGGAATGAAATCTCTTGGTTTCTCTCCTGGTTGCTCTGGCCCCTCCTCTTCTTAATGATGTTATATGGAGAAAAGCAAACAAACCGTTCTAATAAGAGACTTCAATAAAGGCAATGATAGAACTGACTGTAACCAAAGGAGTAGCTCTGGAGGGTTCTGTGAGCTTCACAAATAATGAATCAAAGAGATTTTTTGGGCGTTAACTAAATGGTTGAATGGAGCATGTGAGCTGGGAACTTGGAATAATATTGCAGGTCTGTTGTCATTTCTGCTGATGTTGTTATAACCAGGGTAAATAAATTGCTTGTGAATTTGCATAAATTTGTTCGTTGTCTCTGTTGTTCCAAACGCTGCCATCACCAGCTGGGCAAAAGCCCAGGGACAGGAAAGGAATGGGGATCACTGTCTTGACTACATTCTTCACCTCCTTCTGTTCTGAGGAGGCCTGAGTCCCTCCCAAGGGGTTAATTAGGTATGTGCTTTTCATCCTCTGTTATAGTTGTTGGTTTGTGTCTTCTGTCTCCCACCCTGGATGCAAATTCCATGAGAGCTATGGCTCTGACCTTAACATGATCTTGCTCATGGGCCACAAAAGCTGCCATATAGCTTGTGCTCCGAAATGTACGTTGGACAATATGCTCATATGCGCTTATGTCCATGGGGGTTCATTAACAGTTTTGCTATTTTGAAATATCCTGAGCAAAATAAGGAGAGCACTCGGAAAATTCAAAAACTGAATCTGAGCACCTTTATCACTACTTCTTAAAACTTTATTTTTAACCTCTGGAGACCAACTTCTACAGGTCTTTATGATTTATGTCTTGTTATTACTTAGGGACTTTCTGACTTTTTTGGGAAGTCTATTTTTAGGCAGCTGTTCAGTGCCTGAGGGAGGTCCCTCAGGTTTTTGAAAAGACAAGTGTTGGTGAGTTTCCACCATGGAGAGGAAATAGATGGCGGGGTAGTAGGCAAGCTGACATTTCCTTTTTTGAGCATACTTATTGGGCTGTGTGAGGAAGTCAGGACAGTGAGATGCCTCTCAGATGGCTAAGAAATAGGGGGGATAATGTAGAGACCCCGGAGAGCAAAATAAAAATTGGACTGTAGCACAATCGATCCCTTCAGAATAGGCGAGGTCAGTTTGACAAGACTGAATGGCTTCTAGGCTACAAGCCTTAACTGAAGCTATTTACATATACAAGAAAAGAAGATAGCAGAGAGAAGAGCCTGGTCAGTGTGATTAATGTAGCAAGGAAAGAAAGGTCAGAGAAATAGGGACTCTATCTATGTAAACAATCTCTAGGGTGAAAAAGCCCCATATCTTAGCAACTAGCATGAGCACTTGATATCAAATGCATATGTGTTTCTGTTGTGAAAATGGATATTTGGGCCTACCATTTGGTAATAACCAAAGGAAGAATCATACAATTTTCCTACTTTATTCTCAGGCTCACCATGAAGTCTTCTATCTGTAACTTGCCTTTGCATGGAGGTCTGCATATTGGAAGAAAATGTGCTTATTACAATAGAATGGATACTCTATGTTGAATGAAAGTAGCATGTCTTATTGTAAATATAATAATTGATATCCTTTGGGTCCATATTTTTCTTAATTAATACAAGGTAGTTTCTCCAAGTAGTCTCGCTACTTTTGATATTTACCTTCCTTCAGAAGATACAGAAACATTCTAGTTTCTGTATCATGTACCAAAAAAAACCTACCTAACAAGATTGTTTATGAAAAGAAACTAAAATAATGCTGCAAAAACTATTGCATGATTGCCATGTATCTAGTCCAGATTTCTAGAGTTGTTCATCTGCGCCTTTTAAGAAGGCTGTGTACCTTGACATGGGTCTCCATGTTTTAAAAAATGTCTCCTAGCTTATAAAACTTTTATGCACTTATTATTTTATCTGATCATCACACCACCAAGTAATGTACTGGCATTAATTTCTAAATTGAAAGTAAATTTCTGTGTCTAAATCCAATAAAATGTCCATATCTCAAACGACATGTCAGATTGGGGAAAGGCATGGAAATTTCTCCTCATTTGAGTGAAGGGTCCTATTGAATATTCTTTGTGATCACTTTTCTAGCCTTGGAAGAATCATTCCTTCACTACAATATACTCTGTTCCTGACTTTATTTTATTTATTTGGCTCATTTCCCAGTTACCTCCTTAAGTACTTCCATAACAAGGAGGAATCATCGTTTAAGATTTTTTAGCAGACAAGATCCTGGAAAAGAACACAGTGATTTTCCACTGGCCTTCTGTGGGGCCAGGACAGAAGACTGGCCCTTTGTTCAACAGATGAGCAGTTGGGATTTGTCCAACATAAGGCAGCTCTGGCACTGAATTTGGAAAGAATAGTCAGAGAGAACTGGATACACCGTTAAAGAGCAAGAAGAGTTGTTAGCTTTTCCAGGACATTTCAAGACAGAGTAGGGGAAGAGAAATAGGGGAAGGGACATAGGTACACCTAGGGCCAATTCAGGTTGATGTATGGCAGAAATCAAACCAGTATTGTAAAGCAATCATCAATCAATTAAAAAGAAAGAAAGAAAGAAATTGGCTAGAATCCGGGATGTAAGCTGGCGCACAGCAGCTGCCGTGGCAGAGTCAACAAGGAACTTCGGGAAGACTTGTCTCAGAATCAGTTGTAGCTCTCTTGTTTTTCCATTGTTGTGATGGTTGACCACCTCCTCTCCTTCCTTCCTCTCCAAACCTTCAGCAAAGTCAGCTCTGCACATAAATGCTTTTTGCGAGGAGTTTGTCTTTATAGAAATCAAAAGAAAAATGTCAAGTTTCAAGTTTGGGTCAGTACAATGTTGGGAAAAGTTGGGGAAAAGAGGATCATGGTGAAATTATTCATATATTGAATAATTTATCTTTAGAAGAAGCTGATAATTGGAGACCAGGAGACCATAAGAACCACAGGTCCCAGTCCATTTGCAGGAACCTTGAAGAGAGCACTGGCTTTCCCACTGCTGAGGCACAGGGTCTACGCCAATTTTATGCTCATTTTAAGATGCAGGGTCATCTGAGCTGGTTTCTGGATTACTGGAAAAAAATCTTCTAATGGTTGGTTTATTTCCCCCATAATCTTATTTGATTCACATTTTATTACCTTCTGGCCCAAACTTGTGAATTAAAATTTCATTCAGTTAGGACACAAAGGATTAATTTGTTCAAGGTTACTTCCCATTATGAAGTAAAGCCAATAGAAGGAAGTAATTGATTTAATAAACGAAGTTCAGAGACTTTCTCAGAAGTAGTCCATGTTAAACATTCATTGTCAATAAAGTAGGCAGATTTGGAATTTCTGTAAAGATATAAAGTCTCAGTTAAATTATATGTCCTAACCTGAAAACTGAAGTTGGTACATATTTTCATATAGGTGATGTCCTCTCCTGTTTACAAAGAAGTAGGCATGTATGAAAATAAACCAAGAATTACCTAAATTTGCTTATAAGAAATAGCAAATCCATGTTATGGTCCTAATAATAGCTACTTTAATTAAACATTTTACTATGTGTTAGGGGCAGAGCTAAAAATTTTATCATATATCTCATTTACTTTTCAAAACTTTACACAGACAAGTATTATTATTCTTATTGTATAAATGAGGAAACAAAGGCTCAGAAATGGTAACAACTTGCCTAAAGTCACATGGGTAGAAAATGTTAGAGTTTAGATTTGAACTCAGGTCTGTTTCATCCCCAAACGTGTATAAATGTCTAGTGAGTCCTGACAAGACCATGGTCTTCTTTAACAAAACAATATCACTTCGTATATATCAAAGTAGGATTATTGCATGCTGCCAACTTCCACTGTTTGAAATATAAATCTAAATGAAAAATAAATCTAAATGTAAACTACCCACAACAACTTAGCCTTGGGAAACCTGCTTATTTTATAAGAAAATTGGTTTCCTCCTTCCATATCAAATGTTTTATGAAACTTAAATTATATACCAGTATTCCTAATGTACATTCCTAGAAATTTTATTGGGTTGGATAATCCTCTGGCCACTTCACTTCCTGAGCCCTCCCTAACCTTCCTCCTTGTTGCTTACTCACCTCGGTTTCTGGCTCCTTGTTCTCTAAACTTTTCTTATTAGTCAACACATAGATGTTGAGAGGCTGTTACATGCTCTGAAGGTGATAATGAAGAATTACAACATTACTGATGTGGATCCAGAAGTTTGAGTAGAACAAGAGAAAAAAGGAAGGAATGAGATAGGATGACTAAATGGGGAGAATGATTTAACAGTGGTTCCTAACATAGAGCAGGGATTTAACAGCTGTTTGTTGAATGAATAAATGGATATATGAATAAGCAGTCAAGGGAATGGATAGACTGATGGATGTCCAAATAAATTAATGAGTGGATGAATGAATATATGAATGGTTGGAATATAGTGATTTGGAAAAGATGAGCACAGCAAAACATATCTTGCCTATAAGGAGTGGATCCTTTAATAGAGAGTCTGTTAAAAAAAATGGCAATGTTTCCAATCATCTTAAAAGGGTACAAAGCGGTCTATTGACTTAGCACAACCCCTATCAACATACCAATGGTATTTTTCAGAGAAATAGAAAAATAATCCTAAAATTCATATGGAATCATTTGTTGTTGTTCAGTTGCTCAGTCATGTCCAACTCTTTGCGACCCCATGGACTGCAGCATGCCAGGCTTCTCTGTCCTTCACCATCTCCCAGAGCTTGCTCAAACTCATGTCCATTGAGTCGATGATGCCATCCAACCATCTCATCCTCTGTTGTCCCCTTCTCCTCCCACCTTCAATCTTTCCCAGCATCAGGGTCTTTTCCAGTGAGTCAGTTCTTCACATCAGGTGGCCAAAGTATTGGAGCTTCAGGTTCAACATCAGTCCTTCCAATGAATATCCAGGATTGATTTTCTTTAGGATTAACCAGTTTGATCTTCTTGGAGTCCAAGGGACTCTCAAGAGTCTTCTCCAACACCACAGTTCAAAAGCATCAATTCTTCGGCACTCAGCCTTCTTTATGGTCCAACTCTCACATCCACACATGACCACTGGAAAAACCATAGCCTTGACTAGAGGGACCTTTGTTGGCAAAGTAATGTCTCTGATTTTTAATACACTGTCCAGGTTTGTCATAGCTTTTCTTCCAAGGAGTAAGCATCTTTTAATTTCATGGCTGAAGTCACCATCTGCAGTGATTTTGGAGCCCAAGAAAATAAAGCCTGTCACTGTTTCCATTGTTTCCCCATCTATTTGCCATGATGTGATGGAACCAGATGCCATGATCTTAGTTTTTTGAATGTTGAGTTTTAAGCCAGCTTTTTCACTCTCCTCTTTCACCTTCAAGAGGCTGTTTAGTTCCTCTTCACTTACTTCCATAAGAGTGGTGTCATTTGCATATATGGGGTTACTGATATTTCTCCCAGCAATCCTGGTTCCAGCTTGTGCTTCATCCAGTCTGGCATTTTGCATGATGTACTCTGCATATAAGTTAAATAATCAGGATTATAACATACAGCCTTAACATACTTCTTTCTTAATTTTGTACCAGTTTGCTGTTCCATGTCCAATTCTAACTGTTGCCCCTTGACCTGCATACAAGTTTTTCAGGAGGCAGGTAAGGTGGTCTGGTATTCCCATCTCTTTCAGAATTTTCCAGTTTGTTCTGATCCACACAGTCAAAGGCTTTGGCATAGTCAATAAAGCAGATGTTTTTCTGGAACTCTCTTGCTTTTTTGAAGATCCAATGGATGTTGGCAATTTGATCTCTGGTTCCTCTGCCTTTTCTAAATCCAGCTAGAACATATGGGAGTTCTTGGTTCATGAACTGTTGATACCTAACTTGGAGAATTTTGAGGATTACTTTACTAGTGTGTGAGATGAGTGCAATTGTGTGGTAGTTTGATCATTCTTTTGCATTGCCCTTTTTGGGATTGGAATGAAAGCTGACCTTTTCCAGTCCTGTGGCCACTTCTGAGTTTTCCAAATTTGCTGGCATATTGAGTACACCACTTTCACAGCATCATCTTTAAGGATTTGAAATAGTTCAGCTGGAATTCCATCATTTCTGCTAGCTTTGTTCATAGTGATGCTTCCTAAGGCCCACTTCACTTCGTACTCCAAGATATCTGGCTCTAAGTGTGTGATCATACAATCGTGGTTATCTGGGTCATGAAGATCTTTTTTATATAGTTATTCTGTGTATTCTTGACGCCTCTTCTTAATATCTTCTGCTTCTGTTAGGTCCATGCAGTTTCTGTCCTTTATTGTGCCCATCTTTGCATGAAATGTTTATCTCTAATTTTCTTGAAGAGATCTCTAGTCTTTCCCACTCTATCGTTTTCCTCTACTTCTTTTCACTGAAATCATTAAAGACCCCAAACTGCCAAAACAGTTTTGAGGAAAAACGGACAAAGCTGGAGGTATAACTATCCCAGACTTCAGACTATAATGCAAGACTACATTAATCAAAACAGTGTCATACTGCCACAGAACAGACACATAAATCAATGAAAAAGAATAGAGACGAGAAATAAGTCCATGTACTTATGGTCAGTTAATCTATGACAAAGGAGGCAAAAATGTACAATGGAGAAAATTTAGTCTCTTCAATAAGTTGTTCTGGGAAAACTGGACAGCTACATGAAAAACAGTGGGATTAGAACATTTCCTTACACCATATGTGAAAATTAACTCAAAATGGTTTAAGGACTTATGTGTAAGAACAAAAACCATGTGACTTCTAGCAGAGAGCATAGGCAGAACACTCTTTGACAAACATTGTAGCAATGTTTTTTTTTGGATCAGCTTCCTAAGGCAGAAGAAATAGGAACAAAGAGTAAACAAATGGGACCTAATCAAACGTACAAGCTTTTGCTCAGCAAAGAAAATCATCAACAAAAATGAAAAGACAGCCTATGGATTGGGATGAAATATTTGTAAATGATTTGACTGAGAAGGGATTAATATCCAATATATATTTGATGCATACAACTCAATAGCAAAAAGCCAAACAACTCAATCAAAAATGGGCAGAAGACCTGAGTAGACATTTTCCCAAAGAAGACATACAGATGGCTAAGAGGCACATGAAAAGATACTCAACATTGCTAATTATTAGAGAAATGCAAATCAAAACCATAATGAGGTATCAGCTCACACCAGTCAGAGTGTCTATCATCATAAAGTCTACAAATAACAAATATTGGCAAGGACGTGGAAAAAAGGGAATCCTCCTACCCTGTTGGTAGAAATGTAAATTAGTGCAGCCACGACGAAGAACAGTATGGAGTTTCCTGCAAAAAAGAAAAATAGAACTACCATATGATCCATCAATTCCACTCCTGTGTATATATCTGGAAAAAAATTAAAATAGTAATTCAAAAAGATACGTACACCCCAGTGTTCACAGCGGTGCTGTTTGCAATAGCCAGGTCATGGAAACAAACCAGGTGCCCCTCAACAGACTATTGGCTTAAGAAGACACAGTATATACATATAATGAACTATTAGTCATAAAAACGAATGAAAGTTTGCCATTTGCAGAAATGTGGATGGACCTGGAGATTATTAGGCTTAGTGAAATAAGTCAGACAGAGAAATAAAAATACTATGTGATATTACTTATATGTGCACAAAATATAAAATATACACACTAAAATATACACAAATGAATGCACATGTAAAACAGAAAGAGACTCACAGATACAGAAAACAAACCGGTGCTTGCCAGAGGAGAGAGGGGAGGAGGGAGGGATGAATTATGGGCAGGCTATAAACAGATATAAACTACTCTGTATGAAATAGATTAGCAACAAGGATACACTATATAGCACAGCGAATTACAGTCATTAGTTTGTAATAACCTACGATGGAGTATAATCTGCAAAAACACTGAATCACCATGCCACACACCTGAAACTAACACAATATTGTGAATCAACTGTGTGCTGTGCTTAGTCGCTCAGTTGTGACCGACGCTTAGCGACCCCACGGACTGCAGCCCGCCAGGCTCCTCTGTCCATGGGATTCTCCAGGCATGGGTTGCCATGCCCTTCTCCAGGGGATCTTCCCAACCCAGGGATCAAACCCAGATCTCCCACATTGCAGGCGGATTCTTTGCCATCTGAGCCACCAGGGAAACC
This sequence comes from Cervus canadensis, assembly GCF_019320065.1. NCBI lineage: Eukaryota > Metazoa > Chordata > Mammalia > Artiodactyla > Cervidae > Cervus > Cervus canadensis. The sequence goes on along the minus strand of NC_057392.1, from coordinate 33,449,581 downwards.
CTCATTCCAATAAAAAACAAAGGCACACAATGACAGATCCTAGCTTATGTTCCTCCCTATTGTTTAGGCTTGAACAAATCAGGAGACACCTGGGGGCTAGGCAGAGGAATAAACAAGGGCTCTTCACTGTTGGCACCTAGCAGGAAGGGTTGCAGAGACAAGCAAATAAAATTAGTTTTCAATTTGATATAGAAAATCTGAATGTTTAGCTAAATCCTAAATATCACATATACTCTGATATTTTAAAAAGTGCTGAATAGTAAAAAGAAAGATGTTTACACAAAAGCACTGATGACACCCAATGAGAGAATAGGGAGAGGACAGATAAAACAGCTTAGCAAGCTGTTGGTTGCTTATGGTTTTGGAGCCAAAAGCAGAACAATGCCAAGCTGTGTCTTGCCTCTGCAGCACCAGCAGTTTGCATCTCCATCAGTAACAGGATATTACCCCCTAGGGTGACCTGCCAATCTCCTGAACCCAGAAGAATATGTGGAGTTTTAATCTTTATTTTTTTCTTCCCTTGATTCTGAAAGATTGCTGCACCAGTTTGAATGCAGAATGAATATTGTCTGTAGTCAGACCCATGAAGAGTTTCTAAATATGTTTTTCTTTTTTCTTGTCATTGTCTGACTTTGGACAGCCATTGCTAATTTGAATATTGATTAAATACCATATGTTGTAATAGAAAGACAGTTTTATGTCCCTTGGCAAGTTTCTCAGTTTGTCTGGTAGAATGAAGACGATGAGGTTAACTGGTAATGTTCCTTTAAGGATTATATCAGGTCCCCTTTGTAAAAATTTTCTTGTCTTATTGTGAACTGTTCCATGAAATCCTATAATCCTATTATATTATTCTTTGTGTTAAATCCTATATCCTGGAGGCTGGGCTTATCAGATAGAGTTGCCTGCTATTTCACCATATAGATGGAAACAGTATATCATTTTAGAATTGTCTTTGCTTTGAGAAGGAGGTAGTGTTTCTCTTTTCAAGAGAAGACTCTTGAGAGTCCCTTGGATAGCAGGGAGATCAAACTCATCAGTCCTAAAGGAACTCAACCCTGAATATTCATTGGAAGGACTGATGCTGAAGCTACAATACTTTGGCCACCTGATGTGAAGAGCTGACTCATTGGAAAAGACCCTGATGCTGGGAAAGATTGAAGGCAGGAGGAGAAGGGGATGACAGAGGATGAGATTGTTGACTGACATCATTGAATCAGTGGACATGAGTCTGAGCAAACTCCTGCAGGGCAGGGAAGCTTGGCGTGCGCCATTCCCTGGGGTTACAAAGAGTCAGACATGACTGAACAACAAGTGTTTCTCTTAGGTGTGTAACAGTAAGGACAGTGAATCCCCTTGGTAACAGGTTAAAGGCTGGAGGAGCTCATAGTGTTGAGATAGTGTTGAGACTTTATGAGCTAGAGGTTCAAGGCCAAGATGCATCCTTTAATGAGGAGGGATATAAGGGACTGAGAGGGTCTTTACTGAAGACCTTTGATGGAAAAAAGGATACAAGCGGAAGGCAGCATCTGTAATGGAGACCCGACTTCAGGGCTGAGACTCGGGAGAGCGTGAGCCTGGTGCAGACAGAGCCAACTGTTAACCTGGGGTTAGAGATGGCGCCGCGTTTATGACAGATGGGCCTCCCTCCCTCGTCACAGGAGACAGGAGTGCGGCAGCCAGGGTGTGTCTGTCCTTTCCACAGTCTCTTGGAAATTTTAGAGGTAGAGCAGAAATTAAAAGTAAGCAAAATGATTCTCTGATTATATGGTATATGAACCCCAACCGCTTCCCTTGGATATTAGGACAAGAGAACTACTCCCTCTTTCCCCACAAACGAAGCATGAATCTGATTAGGCCTCTAGATCCATAGGAAGCAAGGAAATTGATATAAACTCATGGGAAATCTAGAAGCATAGAAACAAATGATATGACAACATGGGTTTGTGGCCTGTAAAATGCACATAGAGAGAAACTCAACAAGATGAAACACCTGGTTTTTACAACAAGTGAATCAAACAGAGAGTGAAGGAGTTAAAAAAGAGAGACTGAAACAGATTGACGGGACATAGGAGCTTTTTGCTGACCTGTTGAACTACATGAGATTTTGGATCCTGGTTTGAACACACACCGAAAATGAGGAGGAGAGAGAGAGAGACAGAAAGATATTAAGAAATTCGTAATTTTTCTTAAGTGGGCATAGTCTTATACTTCTTTGAAGGAGTCTTGATCATTTCATCCATAAATACTTGCAACTCACATACTTAAACATTTATGGGCAAGGCGATGAGAGTTCACATAAGAGTGTGCCTTGCTGGCACCACAAGCTAGAGTCAGATCCCAGGAGAGAGAGAATGCAGTTCCTCCTCCAGCCAGGATGGGCAGATGTTCCCTGCTTCCTCTCCTCAATCTCTCTCTCTTTAGCGATAGCAAAGTTTATTCCCAATGCATGGTCTTCTGTGTTTCAGATATTGTAACTGAGTTCACTTATACCAAATAATTTCTCCAGAACTGAAGAACGAAGAGTTATTTCGGGATAGAAGAAACAAATACTGTTCACTATTCTGCAAGAGGCAAGATATTAGGTGCTCTTGCATGCTTCCGTGAGGGATATCCATCCGCACTGCAAGAAGCGCAGCAGGGACTCTTTCCACTGGGTACAGTGTTTCAGCAGCCTTGTGAGACGGGCTGCAGCTGAGATAACTTTGGATATGGTCAAAGGTCCATCCCTTTCAAGAGTGCTTCACAGGTTCTCATTTGCTGGTGAGACTAGCTTGGTAAAGATTGTATCAAGCTCAGTATTTTAGCTCTGAAGCACAGAGGAAATGTTAAACTTTACTCTAATGCGGACTTTGCCAGTCCATCTAGTCAAGGCTGTGGTTTTTCCAGTAGTCAAGTATGCATGTGAGAGTTGGACTATAAAGAAAGCTAAGCATTGAAGAATTGATGCTTTTGAACTGTGGTGTTGGAGAAGACTCTTGCGAGTCCCTTGGACTGCAAGGAGATCCAACCTGTGCATCCTAAAGGAGATCAGTCCTGAATATTCATTGGAAGGACTGATGTTGAAGCTGAAACTCCAATACTTTGGCCACCTGATGCAAAGAACTGACTCATTGGAAAAGACCCTGATGCTCAGGAAGATTGAAGGCGGGAGGAGAAGAGGACAGAGGATGAGATGGTTGGATGGACATGAGCTGTCCATGAGATGGACTCAATGGACATGAGCTTGAGCAAACTCTGGGAGATGGTGAAGGACAGGGAAGCCTGGCATGCTGCAGTCCATGGGGTCGCAAAGAGTTAGATCATAAAGAAGGTTGAGTGCTGAAGAATTGATGCTTTTGAACTGTGGTGTTGGAGAAGACTCTTGAGAGTCCCTTGGACTGCAAGGAGATCCAACCAGTTCATCCCTAAGGAAATCAGTCCTGAATATTCATTGGAAGGACTGATGCTGAAGCTGAAACTCCAATACTTTGGCCACCTGATGCGAAAAACTGACTCATTTGAAAAGACCCTGATGGTGGGAAAGATTGAAGGCAGGAGAGGAAGGGGATGACAGAGGATGAGATGGTTGGATGGCATCACTGACTCAATGGATATGAGTCTGAGCAAACTCTGGGAGTTGGTGATGGACACAGAGGCCTGGCGTGCTGCAGTCCATGGGGTTGCAAAGAGTCAGACACGGCTGAGTGACTGAACTGAACTGAACTGAATGCAGACTTTGGTCATTTGTCTCAATGGAAAAAGCAGTCTAGCTTAGATTCATCAAATCTATCCATTCATCTATTTACTCATTATATCTACTCATCCATCCATCCATCCATCCAATTTATTATATATCTACTTCTTATAAAAATATTTATCTTATTTGTAATTTCTTTGAGGATTTTGATGAAAAATTGATTTTATGTGACATTTATCATAATCATTGATCACCAGCATCAACATTTTGGGGAACATCTTCATGTTTCAGTGGAAAAAGTTATATCAGGAGGAGTCACAGTAATTTAAAATCTTCACTTATCATTTATCAGAAAACTGTAATTTTCTGTGTTCAAGTTTCTGCACCTATAAATTGTTAAGAAAATAACTTCCTCTGAAAAAACAACTATTCCAGGAAAGAATCAGCAATGATTTGATAGTATGTTCCAAACTGTTTGAAGAGCTGGGATATTATTACAACATGTTAAATGAAAAGAATGCAATAGTCTTCCAGAACAATCTCAAATTTTAACATACAAGGTAAAATGTACTGAATGCAAATAAAAACTTTTGTTTCTCTAATACTTCAACTTTATGTAATTAAATACATTTATTTATGATTGAAAAAAATGCTATAAAAAGAATCTATGATGATATAATGAGGTAGCAGGTATGAAAAACCTAAAATGCTAATATATAATGTAATTATTCAAAACTGCTATTTTGTTTATCAAGTTGCTGAAGATCAGAGAAAGGTAATCCAGTGGGTATATAAAAATAGATAAGTGATGGTATCCCACTGCAGTCAGTGTAACTATATTAGATTCAGAAATCATCTATTAACCATTTTTAATGAGTAAGATGTTCAGTTCAGTTCAGTAGCTCAGTCATGTCCGACTCTTTGCGACCCCATGAATCGTAGCACGCCAGGCCTCCCTGTCCATCACCAACTCCCAGAGTTCACTCAAACTCATGTCCATTGAGTCGGTGATACCATCCAGCCATCTCATCCTCTGTCATCCCCTTCTCCTCCTGCCCCCAATCCCTCCCAGCACCGGGGTCTTTTCCTATGAGTCAGCTCTTCTCATCAGGTGGCCAAAGTATTGGAGTTTCAGCTTCAGCATCAGTCCTTCCAATGAACACCCAGGACTGATCTCCTTTAGTAAGACGTTGCTGCTGCTGCTACTCCTGCTAAGTTGCTTCAGTTGTGTCCGACTCTGTGCGACCCCATAGATGGCAGCCCACCAGGCTCTGCCGTCCCTGGGATTCTCCAGGCAAGAACACTGGGGTGGGCTGCCATTTCCTTCTCCAATGCATGAAAGTGAAAAGTGAAGTCACTCAGTCGTATCTGACTCTTAGTGACCCCATGGACTGCAGCCCACCAGGCTCCTCCATCCATGGGATTTTCCAGGCAAGAGTACTGGAGTGGTGCCATTGCCTTCTCTGTTAGTAAGACGTTAGGCTAGGTCAAATAAAGCTATTTAAGTGGGGGAAGGTAAGTCAAACGAATGAAACTGATGGGACTTCCCTGGTCGGGGAACTTAAGGACCCCCTGCCCCGAGGCAAGTAGGCCTGCACACCACAGCTAGAAAAACCCCAGCACTGTAACTAGAGAAAGCCTCCATGCTGCAATGAAGACCCAAAACAGCAAAAAAAAAAAAAAAAAAAAAAAGGAATTTGGCTTTCAGGTAGGGTATTTGATCTGGCTTGAACACAGAAGAATTGGAACAGATGGTCCAATGGGAAAATCGAGTGTAGAATGTTAGCCCTGGAAGGAGAATTGGAGAGCATTGAACCCAGCACTTGTGATTAACGGAAATTTGAGGGAAGGCGGAGTGTGTGCATGCTTGCCTACTAACTCGACAGCATCTGAGTTAGCACCGAGACACGGGTTCAAAAGGCAGGTCGTGTTCAGGCGCATTTTACCGAGAGCCAATGCGGAGGCCTCCGGCTTGCAGCCACTGCTTCTCTAAGGCAGTCCTCTGCCACTGACCCCTCCGTGGGTTTAGGAGCCCTGCAGGTCTGACGCTTGATCCAGCATGTCTGCCCTACTCTTCAGCCTGCCCCGACTGTTAAAGGAGGCCCTCCTGCAAACCTCCTAATGTGAGGATGCCGTCTGTTTCCTGCGGGGCCCTGGCTAGGACAGCACTCAGGAACTGTTTTTAAATGAATGATTAAAAAACAGACTTTTCAGGACAAAGGGGTATTTTCCCAGGTTTATATGAAATTTTATACACATCCTCATATCATGCCCAATGAATAAGACTGTAGGAATTCTATGTTTTTTATTGGAATATAGTTGCTTTACAAGGTTGTATCAGTTTCTTTGTACAGCAAAGTACATCAGTTATACATATACACATATCCACTGCTTTTTAAATTCCCTTCCCGTTTAGGTCACCAGAGAGCATTAAGTAGAGTTGCCTGTGCTGTACAGAGGTTCTCATCAGTTATCTATTTTATACACAGAAGTGAGTCATTCTAGCTCTTAAAGAAGGAGTCAGTGAATGTTCACATTCTGCAGAATTTAAACTGCTTCAAAACTACTTTGAATGAATTTAAATATAAAATTCTCAGCTACTTGGCAGATAAAGTAGCTTTCTCATTTTTTACTCTTATAAGTACATTTTATATTCATAAAGATTTAATTTCTTAATAAACTCCACAGAGCTGAGTTGATAATAATTAATTTAAAACAAACCAAGGGAATACCACTTTTCAATAGTTTTATATTCTTAATAATTGAAGGTAACTTGTTAGCAAATAAAAGACTAATAAATTGCTTTAATTTAAATAAATCATTTTCCATTATTTCCTAGCATGAAGACCCGTGGAGTGGTTTCATTTCACCCTGGACAAGAAAAGAAAGAACAGAAATTAGGATAATGAAGCTCTGCCTTCTTATACGATTTCAGAAGCTTGAAAGGCACTTGCTGATTAATGCCAAATACTGGTTTATAGAAATAGTTTGAAAAGGTGGAATATAGATGTTGATTTGTCTTTGTAGGGAATCCTTGTTTAGCGAGTGACTACACTGCTAAAAGTAAATTGCTAAAGGTAGCTGTCCAGTTGCTATCACTGTACCTCTGCCTCCTAGGAAGTTCGCTGGGATTACACAATGTAGAGATGAATGGTCCTTTCCTGAATTGGAGTGTGTGTAATGGTTGGTAAGGTGGAACAAAGTCTTCCTTTGGAAATTTGTAAGATGGAACCAGGCTACTAGTCAGTTATAAATCTGTCAGGTTGGCTAAGGCGTTATTGCTCAAAATTCTACTAAAAAGTCAATGGGCTGTCCTTGTATCTTGATTTCTATTTTCTCTCATCTCTGTCTGGTCAATTAGATTGTGTGTGTGTGTGTGTGTGTGTGTGTGTGTGTGTGTGTGTGTGTCCACATATCACACTCACTTTAAAATACAGAGTAAAATATGCATCAAATCACTCTATCATGCTTTGGTTTGAAAGTCCAATGTTTTGCTCTATCTAGCAACTTTAATTTCAAGAAGAGTTAGAATTTAACTTTTCCAAAGGAACAAATTTCTAAATGGAATTAAACAATATTTTTCAAGTTTATACATCATATTAATTAGATGGTATTGGTTAAAAATAATAAAAAGTATTGTTAAATAACAAATAACAAAATAAGAAAAAAAGTATCCTCAGTGGTCTGTAACAAAAAGCATTATTTTCTTCATGTGTGTCTGCCGGGCAGCCTGGAGTCAGGAGATCTAGACTGGGATTGGCTGGTCAGCTTTGCTGATCTTGGCTAGACTCACTCACATGTCTGTGGGTTGCCTGGGGGCTAGTTGATCCAGGCTGGCGGATTGGAGCAGCTTGGCTGGATGGCTCTGCTCCATGAGTAACTCGTCCTTGCTTGAGGCTGGCAGGCAAGCCAGGCATGAACTTCTCATAAATGGCAGAAACACAAGAAGGCAGATAGACACACTCAGACCTTTTAAAACCTAGGCTGGAACTGGCACAATTTAGAAAAAGGTATGGAAACAGGGGGATGGGTTTAAAGAATTTGGAGCTAATAGTGCAATTTACCACAAAGACCAAGAATATTTAATGTAATCAATTTTCTCGTTTTTTTATTTAAACACAATGGCAGTATTATTTTACAAAGTACCAGATCTGGTTCCCTTTATGTGGTATTTCTTTAGAACTTCATTTTCCCTCTGTGTTCCAAACTCAATTCACTTTGTCTTGAGCAGGTTAGGGAAAAGTCTTCAATTCTAGGGTGTTTTTTCACTCCTCAGCAAAGAATTTTAGTCAAAATGCTTGCTGTTTTTTAACTGATAAGTTTAACTAAGGCCTTATAATTTCAGAAATATAAAAGTACAGTAATTATAGACACCTTGAAGACAATATGCAAATATTTCAGTCCAAAGGCAGCACACTAAGCTTTACTAATTATATTATAAAAGTAAAACCAAATAAAGCAGCAGTCTAGAATTTAGGCTTAGACCCATGAAAGACATTTCCCTAGCTCATAGCTATGTGGAATTTGAAAATAACTGGGGCTGATTTTCTAGCAGAGGGGAAAAAGGATTGCATATGCTAGTGTAGGTTTATAATTTCATGAAGTCTTTGGCCTCAGTCTTTGGCCTATATTTGGATCGAATATAGGTATATATGCTCACAGGGCATTTGTACACCACAGGAGGGCTTCCCCGGTGGCTCAGACAGTAAAGAATTCACCCGCAATGAGGGAGACCTAGGCTCGATCCCTGGGTCAGGGAGATCTCCTGGAGGGGGCATGGTTACCCACTCCAGTATTCTTGCCTGGAGAATCCCATGGACAGAGGAGCCTGGAAGTTTATGGGGTCACAGAGAGTCAGACACAACTGAGTGACTAAGCGCACGTACTTCAGGCAGTGTGAACAGTTTAGTAAGCTGGGCAGAAAGGTAAATATACGTGACTACAAAGGTCAGTGACAGGTCCTGCTTTCAGCAGAGGCAGGGTTGTGCTCAGCCTAGGTGTGTTGAGGTCCGTCTGGAGGGCTGGAAGGGTGGGATCACCAGGAATCCATCTGTACGGATGAGAGGAGACCTCTTGGGAATGACTCCTCCTGAGCAGGGAGAATGTGTATGTGGGTACAACCACAGCCCCTAAACATTGGCAGGGAGAAGGTGATTTTAAACACTGTGCAGAACATCCTCAACCAGTGCCTGTGTGGACTGACCTTGAGTTTCAGAGCAAGGCAGGAGACTGCCAATGACAGTGAAAGTGAAGTTTCTCCAAAATTTGAAATGATTCAGAAGGCACATTCACTCTTCTGAAATCTGTAGAGAAAAACACTTAATGCCTCTTTTCTCAAGCTCCTATCTTGGTATATTCTGGGCTTGAGGATTGAATGAGCTTTTGTTCCAAACCCCCTTAGGCAGGACAGAGAAACCCTCTGGTTTCTCTTTCTCTTGCTGAGGGAGGTGGATGAGCCGATCTCCTTAGGGAGAGCTTTGTTCACTGGCATTTATCCGTTAGGGAGCGGGGTGCTCACACGTGACACCCTATCTGCATCCGTCCTGGTCTGTATGCATTTATCCTGGGAAGGGCCTGCAACCCATACTCACAAGAAGGTCTTGTGAGCTAGACCACACCCAAAAGGTGAATCTACACAGCTGTAGAAAATAAAAATTTTGGTGACCAAAGAGGAGAGAGAAGTGGGTAGGGGAGGATAAATTAGGGGTGTGGGGTGAGCATATACAAACGACTATGCAGTAAAATACATAACAAACTGTATACTGTACAGCGGAGGGCATTCTAGCCGTTATCTAAAAAAAAAGCCCGAATTACTATGCTGTATACCGGAAACGAATATAATATTATAAATCAACTGTACTTCAATAAGAAACAGGTGAGTCTAAATTTAAGATGAGCAGGACTGATTGTTTTCATTCGTCCCGAGTTACTGCTCCTTTGCTTTCCCGTGGCCTCAGCAAGCAGCGGGAAGGATACGCCTGCACTCGGGGCTGCCTGGTGGGCCTCGCAGAGGAAGCTCCGAGCTTCCTCCTGTGTCCTCGCGGAAGCACCCCAAGTTCTGACTCAGCTCAGGCAGAGCGAAGAATCGGCCAGGTCAGAGGGAATGTCTTGACAGGCCACGCGTGTTTACTGTCACGCATCCCGCTATGTCTTCCGGGCCAGACCTCGTGCAGCGGCCCTGGCCGCCGCTGGCTTCCCCTCATTCTCGAAGCCCTGTGTTCTGTGCACGCCTGGTGTGCAAGGTAGGGCGGTCTGAGTGAGAGACAGGAGCCTGGTCTGCAGCCAGGCCAGGCCTCTGGGTGCCAGTCACGCCAGCCGGAAGGTCTAGGTTTGCTAGGGGCGGTGGAGGCTCGGCCTTGGCTCTGACTCCGCATCCGACGCAGTCAGGCGGAGGCCCAGCGTTTTGGAGATCCTCACAGAAAGAAACCCGGCGTTTGTTTCCTGCGCGGGCTTTGTGTGCGGCAGCACTCTGAGCTGCTAACGAGGACATTTAGTGGAGAGGAACGGGGAGGCTGTCTGTTTTCGCCATTCCCCTGCTGAGGACAGTGGGCACTCCACGGGGGAGGCCGCTTGCCACATTGGAGATCGGGCGGCTTTAGCAAAGCGCAGCCCGAGCACCGCGTGGCCTCAGACAACACTGCCCGAAGCTGTCCCCAGAGGCGGCCTCGCTGAAATCGCACATCCCCAGGCTGCGCGGGGCTGGGAGCCGTGCTGACCATGTCCCGCGGAGCCAGGACGGAAGCCGGAGCCGGACAATAGGGAGCGGTGGCTGCAAGCCCCCGGGTCTTCAGTCCCAGCGGCCGTCTCGGGGGCCACGCAGAAGGGCTCGGGGAGCGTCTAAGGAGACCTGGAAAACCCTCAACAGTCGGCCAAGGAAGAGTTAGACAACCTCTATGTTTCTGTAAATGTGACTCACTCACTCCCAGACGAGCGGGGCCTGGGGACACACAGGTGCTGAGGAGTTTGCACAGGTGTTTGGCTCACTTTTAAAATTCTAGTTATAGCTAATCTGATAGCCAGCTTGGGTGCTTGAAATGCACTCTTTGATTGGTTTGATAATTTAAAATCTTTTCTTTCTGCTGTTGTTGACTGTGAACAGGGAGCTCTGGCATCTATTTTTAGCATTTTGATGGCTTTGGCATTACAGGTTCCTTGAACATATCAGTTAAAATAATAGTTTCCTGTGTTCTCTGTGTTTGTGACAGGGACGGATAAGGGGCAATGAATACAGACACGAAGCAAAGTGATGGATGGACAGATGGACTAAAGGAGGGAAGGCTTAGTAGTGACACAGGAATTTCAAGTTTTAATTCCCATTACTAACAAACCCCACAAATATATATTTTTTGGTTAATGTGTGTGTGTGTGTGTTAGTCATTCAGTCGTGTCCGACTCCTGGCAACCCCACGGACTAGTGCCCACCAAGTTCCTCCATCCATGGAATTTTCCAGATAAGAACACTGGAGGGGGTTGCCATTTCCTTCTCCACTGGTTAACATAGTAGTTCCAATTTCTAGCACAGTATATGATATATTGGAAACTCAGTATTGTTTGATGAGTAAGTATTTACTATATCTGTTTATTATTGTCAATGCAATATGTAAATCTGTAATATGTAAATTGTAGACTTTTACAATCTGTGAAAGTCATTAGGAAGCTGTGCTTGGGTGAGAGCCTGAGCGGGAAAGAGTGAAATGAGGACAAGGCAGAGAAAAATGGAATTGAAGACAAAGGATTTATTTTATTTTTTATTGAAGTATATGATTCACAACATGTTAGTTTCAGGTTAGGTTCAAGCAAGAAGACTCAGAGCATATATGTGTATGTATACACACATGTATATTTTTTCATGTTCTTTTCCGTCATCCATTATTACAAGAAAGCGAGTCTAGTTCCCTGTGCTAGACAGTAGGTCCTGTTGTTTATCTATTTTATATATAGTAGTGTGTATGTTTTGATCTCAAACTCTTAATTAATCCCTCCTGTCAGCTTTGTAACCATAAATTTGCTTTCTATGTCTGTGGGTCTGTTTCTAAGTCGTAAATAAGTTCATTTGTGTCGTATCTTTAGATTCCATGTATCAGTGATATCATATTATATGTACATATGTTTAAATTGGAAGACAAAGGATTTTTTTTTTTTTTTCAGTGGGTTTTGTCATACATTGACACGAACCAGCAATAGATTTACACGTATTCCCCATCCCGATCCCCCCTCCCACCTCCCTCTCCACCCGATTCCTCTGGGTCTTCCATTATACAGAGTGAAGTAAGCCAGAAAGATAAAGAACATTACAGCATACTAACACATATATATGGAATTTAGAAAGATGGTAACGACAACCCTATATGCAAAACAGAAAAAGAGACACAGAAGGATTTTTAAAAATTTATTTGACTGAAGAATAATTGCTTTATAGTACTGTGCCAGTTTCTGCTGTACATCAACATGAACCAGCCATCGGGGTACAAGTGTGCCCCCTCCTGAATCTCCCTCCCACCTCCTCCCCCACCCCACTCCTTGAGGCTGTCACGGAGCCCTGGTTTGAGTCCCTGGAGTCATAGAGCAGATTCCCGCTGGTTATCTCATATGTATGTGGTGATGTGTGTGCTCCCACGCTGCCGTCCCATTCGTCCACCCTGTCCACAGTCTGTTCTCTACATCTGCATCTCCACTGCTGCCCTGCAGATAGGTCAATCCGTGCCATCTTCCTAGATTCTGTACATATGTGCTAATATGCACTATTTTTCTCTGACTTACTTCTTCTGTATAATAGGCTCCAGGTTCACCCTTCTCATTAGTACTGACTCAGATGTGCTCCTTTTTATGGTTGAGTAATACTCCATTGTATATATGTACCGTAACTTCTTTATCCACTCATCTCGATGGACATCTAGGCTGCTTCCGTGTTCTAGCTATTATAATAGTGATGCGATGAACATTGGGGTACATGTGTCTTTTTTAATTATAGTTTTCTCAGGGTATATGCCCAGTAGTAGGATTTTTGGGTCATGTGATAGTTTTATTCCTAGTATTTTAAGGAAACTTTGTACTGTTTTCCATAGTGGTTATAACAATTTGCACTCTCAACAGTGCAAGAGGGTTTCCTTTTCTCCACACTCTCTCCAGCATTTATTGTGTGTGGATTTTCTGACGATGGCCATTTTCACTGGGGTTAGGTGCTATCTCGTTGTGGTTTTAATTTGCATTTCTCTAATAATGAGCGATGTTGAGCATCTTTTCATGTGTTTATTAGCCACTTGTATGTCTTCTTTGGAGAAATTAGAAGACAAAGGATTTTTTTAAATTATTTTTTTATTGAAAGATAATTGCTTTACAAAATTTTGCTGTTTCCTGTCAAACCTCAATATGAATCAGCCACAGGTATACATATATCCCTCCCTTATGAACCTCCCTCCCATCTCCCACCCGTCCCACCCTTCTAGGTTGACACAGAGCCCGTGTTTGAGTTTCCTGAGCCAGACAGCAAATTCCCATTGGTAAAGGATTTTGAAGAGGGAGAGTGACATGGATCTGTCACTTTAACCTCTGAAGTGCCCATCCATCAATCTAGGGGCTTTTCTTGGGTTTTACTCTGTCTTTGCTCAATGATGCCGCTTCAAATAGTAAGAAACGGTGCCTGCATTTCCCAGGAATGTTTATTGAAGAAAAGTAATTCAGAGTATAAGACAGAACAGACTCTTGGCTGCACTTGAACAATTTGTTCCAAAAAATCAGATTTAAATGCTACTATGGTGATAAAATGAAAACGTTTTGTGGATCTGCTTTCCTGAGGCCTGGCTGCTTAGCCTAACTATCCCTTCATCACAGCAGCGGCCTTGCGTCCTTTGATGAGGCCGCTGGAACCGGGGCGCTGGGGGCGGCGCCAACGGGGCCCGGCCCAGCGGTGCCGTTTCCAGGTCGTCACTTCAGAGCAGCAGAGGGCTGCCAACAGGGGCGATCAGAGTCTTTGTAAGAATCCTGAATATCGAAAAAGACATCTTCTTCAGAGCAGAGAGCCGCACAAGCTGTCCGTAGGGAACAGAGCTGTAGGCAGCCCAGCATATTTTCAAGCTGAAAGCTGGGTAGTGCCTTTCCTTTCTTAAAAGTGGCCTTTGCTACAAAATAAAATGCCACCATCAGTCATTAGATTTCACTGTCATAACTTGCTCAGAACCTTTAAATTAAAAACCTTAGACAGACATGCTTTTTTAAAACAGAAGATGAGAGTACAAGACTGACGAGGAGAGCGAGGCTGTGACTCAGCCTGCCCCTCGCCTGACGCTCGGGACACTGACAGCGTTCTCCAGAAGCGACCCGTGTGGCTCTCACCCCTGTGAGCTCAGAAGACGTCTCTTCACATCCTGCTTCCTGTGATGTGGTTGTTTCTCACAGATTCTTGCTATAGCATTTTTCCCCCCTTGAGAGTATATTGTAAACTGTTGCAATGAAAATATGCTTTTCCGGGAATACACACACAGATATAGAAAACAAGCTTATGGTTACCCAAAGAGGAAGGGGATGGGTAGGGATGAGTGAGGAGTTTGGGATTAACAGATACACGCTACTATATGGAAAACAGATAAAAAGGAAAGTCCCACTGTACAGCACAGAGAACTCTACTTAGTATCATAAAAAAACTATTACTATATGTCTTCTGTTTGCATGACTTTATTGAAGGCTTCCTGCCCCTCATTTTCTCTAATCTTTTTTTCCTGGATGTGTTGGAAGGACTGACTCTTTCATTTTTTTCTCTTTTCTCCCCTCTTTTCTGCTTCTTTGTTCTTTGCTTCCATCTCTCTCAGACACACACACATACATACGTGTGTGCACGTACACACACACACACATCTTTGGCTTTATCTTCCACTCTTCTCTTAGCTTATTCATTTCTGATATCATGTTTTTCCTCTCTGAGGTTTATTTTTTGTTCCCTGAATGCTCCTTTTTGATAACGTCTTGTTCTTATTCCCTGTGTGCCGTGTATTTTGTGATCTCTGACTCTGTTGGTGTATGTAAATGTGAGAAGTCTTCTCCAAGCAATCTTGTGGTTTTTTTTTTCTAGTTTGTTCTTGTTTTCTATTTACTTTGTTGTAGCCTTCTGTCTTTTGGTTAGAGACTTTCCTCAGACGATTGGCAATCCTTATTTGCCAACTTTTATTAAGAGTCAGGGATGAGAGCTGCTTTAAAAGCTCTGAGGACATACATAGAGCATGTTGACTGAGAACTGCAGTGTAGAGTGATCTGATTGGAAGTTTGTTGGGAACCCATGCCTCAGTTTTGCCTCTTGGGCTTCTTGGCTTCCCAAGTGGCTCAGGGGTAAAGAACCCGCCTGCCAATGCAGGAGATGCAGAAGGTGTAGGTTCCATCCATGGGTCGGGAAGATCCCCTGGAGGAGGAATCGGCAACCCACTCCAGTATTCTTGCCTGGGAAATACCATGGACAGAGGAGCCTGGCGGGCTGTCATCCCAGGGGTTGCAGAATTGGACGCAACTGAGCAAATGAACATGTGTACTTGGGCTGCTCGGATTTCAGCAAGAAGACTCTTTGGCTTGAGAACCTGGTGAAGAAAGAAATTGGCTTTTGTTGTCTTAGCATAATTCTCTTGAGTTCCACCTGAGTTGTTATGTGTATCAATAGCAGTATAAATGGACTCATACAGTATGTAACCTTCTGAGATTATCTTTTTTCACTCAGCATAAATCCTTCGCACTCTACCAAAGTGGCTGCGTGTATCAACAGTTCATTCACTTTTATTGCTGAGTAGTATTCCTAATGTGGAGGTACTGCAGTTTTAACCATTCACCCAGAGAGGAACATTTGGATTATTTCCAGCCTTTGGCTCTTATGAATAAAGCTGCTGTGGGCTTTAACACATAGGTTTTGTGTGAACGTGAATTTTACTTTCCTGGGAATGCCAATCAGTGCAATGACTGGATATTATGGTAAATGCGTGTTTAGTTAAAAAAAACAAACTAAAAAACTATCTTTGTGAGGGCACCGACGTTTTGTACTTCTGCCAGTTACATGTGGGTGATCTAGTTTGTATGTTGTCCAGCAGTTGGCGGTTTTTCACTATTAATTAGGTTGCTTATTTTCCAGATTGTACTTTCAGGGTCTTCTTTCTGAATGATTAGCTTAACCCAAGGTCACAAAGATTTTACCAGTTTTCTTCTAGAAAACTAGTTTTCTTCTAGAGCTTTAGGTTTTATGTCTCTGTCTTAGACCCATTTTGAGTTAATTTTTATGTACAGTATAATATAATGTATGTATCAAAATTCTTTTTTTTATAGGTAGGTACTGAATTGCTTCAGTATCATGTATTATAAAGGCTATTCTTTTCTCATGAAATTGCTTTGCATCTGTCAAAATCGGTTGGCCATGTTTTTGAGAGTCTGTTTCTAGACTGTCTATTCAGTTCTGTGGGTCTGTTTGTGGTTCTGCCAACTCCACGGCTCTGTAGTATGTCTTGAAGTCAGGTTGTGTGAATCTTCCAACTTTCTGATTCTTTTAAAAAATTGTTGTGCCCATTCTAGTTCCTTTGCCTCTCCATATACGTTTTAGAATGAGTTTATCAACAGCTGCAAAAGTCTTATTAAGATTTCGATTGGGATGATAATGACTCTCCCCAGGCCCACTGGGGAGAATTGACATCTCAACACTATTGAGTCTTCTAATCCACAAGCTTGGTGTATGATTCCATTTCCTAAGGTCCTTTATGATTTCTTTTATCAGTGTTTGGAGTTTTCAACACATAGATCTGGAGTGTATTTTGCTAGACTTATACCTAAGTATTTCATATTTGTGATGCTATTATAAGTGGTTGTGCCAGTATCAATTTATTTTCCGTATCCCAGGTGATATTTTTATTCATCCTCAGTGGCTAGGACATTGTCTAGTGTAGACTAAGAACTTAATAAATATTTGTTGACTCTTGGTCTTAATGTTAGAAAATTTGAGTTCTGTCCCTGGCTCCACTCACTGTGATATCTTGGGTAAGACACGGCCTCCCCAAGCTTCATTTTACCCATCTGAAAATAATGCACTGGGTGTAGATGATATGTAAGCATACTTGAGTCCTATTTATCCTGTGAGTCTAAGACTGAGTCAACTTGACATGAATTGCCAAAGCCTGTTTTCCCCCTCCTATACTGCTTACCTGAGCTAAGCAGAATGAGAGGAAAAATGAAACTTAGCGAAGGTTTTTTTTAACCTACTCTACTGTCTAACTGAATTGAATGCTCTTGACATTGCACATTCAAAACTTTAAAAATAAGTATTTATTGAAATTAGTGGGTCGATATGGAAAGAGAAGAAAGTCATGGTGGTTTCTACTTATTTCCTCCTCTATTTCACAGCCCTTGGAGTCTAATTTAGGTTGGAATGTTCTCATAATCTGGATGGATGTGTCTGGCATTAAATGCCCTGATAATGATCACTCCTATGTCACCAACTTGATTTTATTTGGTACTCTTTACATTAGGAGGAATCAGGTTGGTCTTATGAAAACTTGTAAAGTAAAAAGTGACAGCCACCAGAGCAATTGCATTTACCTTCCCCTCTCCCTCATCCATGTGAAATAGTGCCTATTTCATTCCTCACAGGCATCCCATTGCCTCAAGTAGTTATAGCAGAAGAAGGGATTCAATTTTCAAGGGCTATTTACTCCCAAGACTATTATTTCAGAGAAGTCGTGCCCTAATTATTGTGGGCTTAAATATTTTATCATGCTTAGGGAGATAAAATCGATAATGCAAGATTTTAATAACTCAGTGACCAGGTCTCGCTGACCAGTATGTGAAGTCGTCTGCTTTCATGTACTCAAATTATTGCACTCTAAATTAAGACTTTGAATACAACTTGCATCCTTTTCCAAAGTGAAAATGTGTGTGTTCTCAGTCACTAAGTTGTGTCTGACTCTTTGCGACCCCATGAACTGTAGCCCACCAGACTCCTCCGTGTATGGGATTTCCCAGATAAGAATATTGGAGTGTATTGCCATTTCCTTCTCCAGGGGATCTTCCCGAACCAGGGACTGAACCTGCATCTTTTGTGTCTCCTGCATTGACAGGAAGATTCTTTACCACTGAGCCACCAGGGAAGCCCCCAAAGTGAAGATTATTTCCATCAATCATTTTTTTAGAAATATGCTTAAAGGAACGTGTCACATTTGCTATTAGTGTTCATTCTCTACCTCTGCAGTTAGGATTGTATTTCTACCACTCAAAGGGAACTTCTTGCAAAAGTTACCTATAGCTTTGTTTTGGTCCTTCTTTACTTCTAGACTTCTCTGAATCACTTAAAGTCTTAGATGCAATTTTTCATGGTATTTTCTCTTCCCTGTCCTCTATAACACATCTCAAAATGTTAGTCTTTTTTTTTCTCTCTGGCTGTTTTGTTGTTCTCTTCCTCCTTTACTCGTTTTGCCTTGGAGCAACTTTAAAGTTATGAAGAGGGATGACCTCGAGGGATTGTTGGCCAGAAACCAGCTGGGGGCAAAAAGGGGCAGTCATGGCAGATGTCAGTAAGGACAAGTGAGAAATGAAGATCACCCTGTGTGTTGGCACCACGCAGCCCTTCTGGGATTGTGGGCACAGACGCAGCTGAGATATGAAATGACCTGAACCGACGAAGGTTAACTTTTCACACCTAGTGGAATGAGAGCTCACAACAGAAACCAAATTAATTTGCAGAAATGAAGTCATAGCCTGGAAAACACCAGCTTGTGGCCTGAGATTCAAGTTCACCAAATACAGCGCTTTCAAATTGCTCTCTGTTATGTGTATTCTGACCCTGAAAATATTTTGAAGAAGACAAATCAATTATGGTTGCTTTCTAGAGTCAAGTGACTTTTCTAATGTCTGTGAAATCCAATGGCAATAAGGCAGGAATTGGATTTCAGGGCCTCTGCTCCGCTGTGCCACGCTCTTTCCACTAGACCACATAACCTCAGGGGTTAACTGCTTATTTAATAATTGTGAAGGAATCTAATGATCTGTCATCGGTGGGGCTAATGCCAAGTGAGAGCCAAAAGGGGAAGAAGCTGCCCTCGGTAGCAACAGATACTATGTTAATGGTAAAACAGTTGACACAGCCATCAATAGAGCTGATCGCTATGTGATGTGATCTGAGTCATCCTACTTTGCCATTATAGTGTCTAAGAATGATTGCTACAGGCTTTGGAAGAGGGTTATTAAGTGTTGAAGTTACCTCTTGTGCAGCCTGCCTTATTTTCCAGGTAAGAGAACAGAGGTCCAGAAGAGTTATGCCTTTTATCAGGTGACGAAGTTGTCTAGTGGCAGAAACGGAGTCAGGACCCCGGTTTAAGATGGCGCATGTCCCCTAAAACTGAAATGGTACAGTTGTTTCTGTTTTGGCTGGGCTGCAGAGGCCAAAGGAAGTACAAGCACATTCAGAGCAGGTCAGATTTGCTGCGTCCCAAGCTTCCTGGGCTGGCTCATCCCTCCCTGAGCTCTGCTGCCCATCACCACAGCGCTTCAGTGAGCCTGTTAGAGGGCGTTCATGTTATTAACCTTTCCTTGGACAGCCTGAATATTTTTACCTTCTGAAGGAAGAGTTTGTCTCAAAGAGGACTGGCTTAGGGTGTGGTGGGTGGTAAATGTATCTTCAGTCTGTTAGCGTCCAGCTTTCATCCTTGTTTTCAAATATATAGTTTTCTGTAAAAGACTTGGAGATCATACAATTTTTGTCAGCCTTATAAGTCACTCAGGTCTCAGACCCAAATAGTATTCTATTTCAGGATGACCGTCTAAATGGCTGGACTCCCCACTTGCCCATTACTCTTTAAATTTTTTTCATTTACTAATGCTTTTTGTTACTTTTCATCTCAATCTCAATTATGTTTCCCCTGTTTCTGCTCCTCACTACCCACCTCAGACTGCATAGAGAGCTTACTTCATTCCAAACAAGGATTCTGTCTTAATTCATCAACCATGTGGTCAATTAATTAGCCTAAATCCTTGAACACCTGTCAACTCTTGCTGAGTTGGCAGGTTCTTCTCCTTCCTTCCTTTCCTTTTTTAAAGCTTTGTCTTTCTGACGTGTCATTTGGATAAGTTCCAGTGATGAATAATGTGGTTTTGCTGCAGGTTAGAGTGTTTTAAATTGAAATCTGAGCCTGCAGTCTCCTTCTGTGTTTTATTAAAAAACAAGCAAACATATTAGCAACCTTTAGTCTCTCTTTATCTAGTAATCTACATAATTTCCCAAGACCCCGTTTTAACTGCCGAAGTGTTGTTGGGGGGTGGGTTTTGGCTGTCATTGCTGAAATCCAGGCACTTAGCCCTAAACAAGTCTTCTAGTGAGTGAGGAGAGTTCAGACTATGATTAGAAAACTGAGCAATCCCTCTGCGGTCATTTGTGTAAATTAATTACATGAGTTGTAAATTCTGTAAAGCTAATCTGAATGAGTGTGTGGTCTTTCACAAGGTCTGTATTACTTTCCCATATAAGTTTACCCCCAAATATTCAAAAATAGAATGTTCTGTGTCTTTTCCTGATTCCAAGAGTAAGAACTATCCAAAAACTAACCATCTCCCTCAACTTCCGGATGGCTATTACTTTCAGAATATTTCTGACTTTGTTTCCAAATGTAAACATTTATAATGTGATTAATATTCTTCTTCTGCAAAGCACCTGCTTATCAACAACCAGTGAGACAGATGACAAGTCTGAAAAACGTACTGTTAAAATAGCAAAGGTTATTTGTTAAGAACTTCTAAAGTTTTCAAATCCACTGTGAAATCTTTGTTGGGAACTGGATGGGCCGGGCCTCCCTCTCATAGCACACATTGTACAGATGCCTTCTGACCTGGTGGAGTCACGTCCACCGGAGATTAATTTCCAACTTGAAGCTGAGAACAGTCATTTATCCTTCCTTCTCGTCCTTGGAGAAAATGGTCCTTTTGTTCATATTTTTATGCAAGGACTTCCCACCTCATCAGCTCTGTCTAATTTCATCCTTTCTGTAGTGTATTTTGGTTCCTTGCTTCATGAAAGGCAGGTCCATTGCAGGGACTTTGGCAAGGAGGTCAGGTCGGAGACTTAATCTCCTTTTTTATTATAGTGTCAGTATGGACAGGGAAGCCAAATCTAAAATCTCCTTGTGACTTCCTGGGAGACTTCTGAGGGAAGAAACCAATAACAGAATGATATTGCACTTCTTTCTAATGAAAGCCTTTATTTCTTAATACCTAGAAGAGACACAGATCATATCTTAAGGGTTTGGTTACCAACAACTTAATTTATGAGACTTGACTTTCTACATTTTGGGAAGATGCAACTTTACAGGAGGGGAAGAATATTTACTTAGGGATATAAAAATCTAGTTTGTCATTAGATACGTGCTAGCTGTATGACATAGGATGAATTAATACTCCAGGCCTTTAGGTTAGATTACTCCAAAGTTTGCTGACAGCTTTAATGTCCCATGACTTCCACAATCAGGGGGAGTATGGCAGGGCCCAGGCAAGAGCATGCCCCTTGTACAACACAGAACAGATGTCTAGATCATTCCCACCTCCTCCACCCAGTCTTGTTTAAGGGAACACGATCTCAAGAGGACCCTGTAAGTATCTGCAATACAATTTCCATATGCTATTTAGAGTTATGCTATTATCATGGTCTTTAATTGGAAGGATTACTTCTTCCCAAGTCATTCTTTTTGACTTCTAACACTGGTATTTTTTAGTTCTGTCCCTTGAAACACTTAATAAATGTTCTTCATAAAAAAAGTTATGCAATGAAATAGATTTAATGAACAATAGATCATGCAGCCCTTTACCAGTTCACTTTGTTCTTTGGGTACCAAAAGTTCATCAACGTCCTTCTGCAAAGATCCCTGCTTAATTGTATCTAACACAGCATGATGGGCAGAGTAATATCTCCAAGTTTGCTCATGTTCTAATCTCAGAACCTGTTAATGTGTGTTACATGACAAGGGAAAATTAAGGTTACAGATGGATTATTGTTGCTAGTCAGCTGAGCTTAAGATGGTAAGATTGTCATAGAATATCAAGTGGGGCTAGTGTAATCACAAGCATCTTTAAAAGTGGAAGACAAAATCAGAAGAGACGGTTTCAGAGTCAGAGGAAGACTTGACTGGCCATTGCTGGCCTTGAAGCTGGAAGGGGGTGACTTCTAGAAGCTGGAAAAGGCAAAAAAATAACTCTACCCTGGATCCTCTGAAAGGAACGCAGTCCTGCCAACACCTTGATTTTAACTCAGAGAAACCCACCTTGGACTCTGGCCACCAGAACTGTAAAATAATAAATATGTGTTGTCTTAACCCATCACGTTTGTAATAATTTGTTACAGCAGCCTTAACACTTCAATACACATAACGTTTTCCAAAGTTATATGATTATCATGTGTCCTAGCTCTTGTGCCCAAATTTGGGGCAGAATTTAAGGGGAATGCTCGTTCCAGCCCTTTTTTTGTTTAGCTTAACCACATCCGATAGAACTTTCTGTAATGATGAAAGTGTCATGTCTGAGGTATTCAAAAGCTCTCAACCGTGGGAGTTTCCTGGGTATGAACTAGACCGTGTACGTGGAGGGCTAGAAGACAGTGAAGAGAGAAGAGAACATTCCTGCTAATAAGCAAGGAAGTTTACACCTGAGGCTTGCACGGGACATCGCAAGACAAGTAGATCTCGCCACTTCAAAGTGCCTGCCAGACCTTTGAAGTTTACACAGAGGACTTAACTGGGCTCAGCCGCATACCCTGTGCAGATGGTCTCAGCAGCACCTCACTCTCTCGAGGCTTTGTCTTCAGGACAGGACGCGGGGGCAGACTCTGCCTTCCAAGGACAGGGGAGGACTCAAGGGCTTTCGATTGTTTGGGTCCAGGTCTCCAGTCAAATGGTGGCCATGTCCTCTAGACGACCTCCTCCAGCAGCCGCTGAAGACCTGGATTGTGACTGGCAAAACTGAGGAACAGAAATTTAACTTTTAATTAACTCTAATTTCAATAGGTACATGTGGCTAGTGGCTATCATATTGGACAGCACAACGTTTTCCAATTCAATTGCCAGGCAGGATATATAAATATGAGAAGTTGACCGAATAAAAAGAAGACAGCCGTAGAAGTATGATGATGAATGCCTCTGATCTTTGGCCTCAGTGTTCTAGAGATTGGTGAGAAATAGTGGAGAATGGAAAAGCCCCTGATGCTGGGAAAGACTGAAGGCAAAAGGAGAAGGGGGCGACAGAGGATGAGACGGTTAGACAGCATCACCGACTCAATGGACATGAATTTAAGCAAACTTGGGGAGATAGTGGAGGACAGAGGAGCCTGATGTAC
The DNA here is from genome assembly GCF_019320065.1 of Cervus canadensis. Classification (NCBI taxonomy): domain Eukaryota; kingdom Metazoa; phylum Chordata; class Mammalia; order Artiodactyla; family Cervidae; genus Cervus; species Cervus canadensis. Next base: position 33,426,578 of record NC_057392.1, on the reverse strand, counting down.
TACAGTCCATGGGGTCCCAGAGTTGGACACGACTTAGTGACTGAACAACAATAACAGTGGAGAATGGGAGAAGGGAGGCCTCTGAGCGTGTCCTTGACTCCAGGGGCAGGGCTACTCTGCTCCTCTGTCCGTGGGATTGTCCAGGCAAGAATACTGGAGTGAGCCAAATTTACTTCTCCAGAGGATCTTCCCTGACCCAAGGATCAAACCCACGTCTTTTGCATCTCCTGCATTAGCACTTTAGCATTGAGCCACCAGGGGAAGCCCTCTGCTCCAGCAGGCTATTGCAAGGAGGGAACAAGACTTCTGATTAGAACAAATTCTGCAACAGAAACCAATAATATGGGTTCTTAACTACTCTGATTTCTCAGGGTTTCAGATAAAAGCAAGCAGAGCTCTGGGGCACATCAACCTGTAGGCTTCTAGCTTACAAGTCCTGAACACAGTTGATCCAGAAGTTGCAGAAATATTTCCATTACTTTACTTCTAAGGTCCTAGCCTGAGGAAGAGGAACATATCGGCATTCAGGGCAGGGCTGTTGTGTATGGTTGTATAGACTGGTATAGACTGGGCACTGCCCAAAAACACACATACCACGAGTCCCTGTTGACAAAGTCCACATGAAAGATGTATATGTTTATTAAGGTAGTTTTTTGGGCAGATAACAGTAAAGTATTTCATTCTTAGAAAGCCAGCACATTATGACAGTTTTCCAATAACAGAAGTAAATTGCCTTGAAGAAATCATTTATTGTCTGCTTTTTACGTATTGACTGGACTAGTGGCCACTCTGATAAGGAGAGGTATGAGCCCAAAGGAGAATATGTAGGAAGGCTGAAAATCGATTAACTCAGCCTTTTGAGCCTACTGTTTGTAAATGCTAAACTACTCTTTTTGCACATTTGTTAGGAGGAACGGTCTGTACCTTTCCCCAGAGGGTGCCAGACTGCTGATCCCAGAGGAGAATTCCCACTCGGTTCCTCTTCTCAGAGAGCTTTCAGCTCTGCCGGCCCTGCAGTGGTTATGTGCCAGGTTCCTCTGCAGCCCCGCAGCCTGCCAGCACCGCAGCCTCCCAGAGAAGCTGCTCAGTAGATTCCTGTTGAAGGAATATTCTTTCTCTCATAGTCCCACTACAGGTACCTTTTTGCTTTCCACTTCCACCATTCCCCCCTCAGCCCCTCTCTGCCCCTGCTTGCCTCTGCATCTGCCTCAGCCTCTTTCTGCTTCCACCTTTCTTCCTGTCCCCGCTCCCCTCACACCGTCTCCTCCTCACCTCCTGAGCTGCTTCCTCCTCCCTGTCTCACTTTTCCCTGTTTTACTCTGCTCACTATTTCTAGCTCTACCTTGGCTGTCTGTTCCCCACCAAACGGGCTTTTGATTCTATAGAATTGAGGCAGCAGGTGGTGGGGCACACTGATCTTAATTTTTCAATTGTTTCTTTATCAGAGGCTTTCTGGCTTTGCCTCTTTCCCAGGTGTGGATCCAGGCTGGAGTATGAGTGACAGATGCTCACAAAGACAGAAGTCTTGCTCAAAGCACCAAGGGGAGGCCATTAAAAAGGCAGTGACCTTCAGCGGCAGTGACTGCAGATCAGGTTGCTTCCTCTTATTCTCTCTCACCTTTTAATCTTAGGAAATAAGCTAGTTTTATCAAAGCAGAATTCCCTGCTGCAAATGAGAGTCAAACAGCTACTTATTTCAGTTACTATGGAGTTTATTCTTCTCGGGTCAGGAGAACCATCTAGGTGGGTGAGTCTAGTTGTGGTAGCTTACGGTGAATAGTGTCAGACTCGTGATCTCTGAATAAGATTTACCTTCAGGACCAGGGACCCGGCTTGATCACTCAAGGGCTTTGTGTAGCTGAGTTTTATTGAAGTATAAAAAGCGACAGAGAAAGCTTGAGAGAGACATCAGAAGAGGGGCGGAGCATGCCCCCTGCTAGTCTTTACCAGTTGTTCTATGTCTGTTAGAAGCGGTGGAGAAGAGAAGCACCTCAAGGCTGACGGAGTTCCACCAGGCCCCTCTCCCACAACGTGCGTTTTTGAGATTGGATGGCATGAGGTGTGTCATCCCCCAGCCATAAAACAATGGGTAAGAATACTGGTCTGTTGAGCTGTTATCAGCCAAAAGTTAGTCTTAGGTGGAACCATTTTGAAGAAAGCCAAATTCCAAAGCAAATATACAGTTTCATTAACATAGCTTAAGAAAAACATTTCCATAAGAAAAATGCATTGGTTAGCTCACAGTTTGAGACAAGTTAAGTACAGGTGGAACCAGGTGTCGTCATGGCAACACAGAATTTTAAGAGAAAAAAATCTGACACTTGTAGTTGGTTTCCTCCTGCTGCTTAAGGGAGAGATAAAAAACGTCTGATGCTTGCAGCCTATTTCCTCCATTTGGAGACCCTGGCCTTCCTGCCTGTTACCCTCTCAGTTGTAACTTCCCATCAGACCAGCGAGGGAGACAATAGGGCCGAGGGCAGGTGAATGAGGAAAGGAAGCTGGTCATGCCTTGCTTGCTTCCAGCCTTGCTTTCAGATTGTCAGCTGTGAAGAAGCCATCCTGCCTGACACAACCTACTTTACTTTGAATTATTCTAGATTGAGTTGCATGGATCAACCAAAGGCATTTGAGGGAAAGGCTTACTTAATTTCTCTTCAGGCTGTCTTGGAAACTTAGAATGTTTTAGAGCAAATGTTCTTCATTTTTAATTAGGCATCTATCATTCTGGCATCAGATTTATGCTTGGACTCAGATGTATGGTTGGTGGTGATGACAAAAATTGAAATGCCCCGGAGTGCCCTTTCTCTGGTGAGGTAGGTGCAAATTAGCTAGTCACAGCAACTGAACTTGGGAAAAAAGTGTGTTTGCAGGAGGTGGGTACGCCAATTGTACGTATGTATAATTTACATATGTAAATTATAAACGGAGCTAGTTCTGGGCCATCTAGGGGACCTCTTGTTTAAATTGTGATTGAGTTTGCAAGAGACTCTGACCACTGCCTCAAGTTGGCCTCAACACCTTCCTTGTAAACAGCCAAAGGACTTCTTCCCTTGGTTAATCAAAACTTTTGCCTTGAAAAGATACATGGGTCTCAGTGTTCATAGCAGCACTATTTACAATACCCAAGAGATAGAAGCAACTGAAATGTCCATTAATGAATGAAAAAAGACGTGCATGTGTATGCATATATATGCACGTACATACATATATGCATATATATGCACGTACATACATATATGCATTCATAATATGCAATAGAATATTGCTCAACCATAAAAGGAATGAAGTAGTGCCATTTGCAGCAACACAGATGGATCTGAAGATTATTGTACTAAACAAAGTAAGTCAGGAAGGGAGACACCACATGATATCACTTACATGTGAAATCTAAAAAAAATGGTGCAGATAAAGGTTTTTGCAAACAAATAGACTCATAGACATAGAAAAAAAACTTAGAGTTACCAAAGGCGAGAGGTGAGGTAGGCATAAATTAGGAACTTGGGCTTAATAAATGCTATTATATATGTAATATATGCTTCCCTGGTGGTTCAGAGGGTAAAGAATCTGCCTGCAATGCAGGAGACCTGGGTTGAAGATACACACACACACACACACACACACACACACACACACATATGTATGTATATAAGCAAGGACTTACTGTATAGCACGGGGAACTGTATTCTATACCTTATAATAAGATATAGAAGAATCTGTAGAAGAATATAGACATAGATAGATAAACATGTGTGTGCTGTGCCGTGCTTAGTCACTTAGTCGTGTCTGACTCTTTGCGACCCCGTGGACTGAAGCGCAACGGGCTCCTCCGTCCATGGCATTCTCCAGGCAAGAACACTGGAGAGGGTTGCCATGCCCTCCTCCAGGAGATCTTCCCAACCTAGGGATTGAACCCAGGTCTCCCACATTGCAGGCGGATCATATATATAACTGAATCACTTAGCTGAACCCCTGAAAGTAACAGAATATTGCAAATCAATTATACTTCAACAAAGAAAAATCAACCTCCCCCCTCCCCCCACCCCTCCACACACACAAAACTCTTGCCTTGGCTTACAATGACTGAGCAGAGCTAGAGATTCAGGAGTCAAACACGTATGCTGTCGCTCACTCTTTCTGTCTCAGACCCCCCGCCTTTTTCATTCCCTTAAATTCAATCCCAAAGAATGCTCACACTACTGCACAACTGCACTCATCTCACACGCTAGCAGAGTAATGCTCAAAATTCTCCATGCCAGGCTTCAGCAATACGTGAACTGTGAACTTCCAGATGTTCAAGCTGGTTTTAGAAAAGGCAGAGGAACCAGAGGTCCAATTGCCAACATCCGCTGGATTATCGAAAAAGCAAGAGAGTTCCAGAAAAACGTCTATTTCTGCTTTATTGACTACACCAAAGCCTTTGATTGTGTGGATCACAATAAACTTTGGAAAATTCTGAAAGAGATGGGAATCCCAGACCACCTCACCTGCCTCTTGAGAAATCTGTATGCAGGTCAGGAAGCAACAGTTAGAACTGGACATAGAACAACAGACTGGTTCCAAATAGGAAAAGGAGTATGTCAAGGCTTTATATTGTCACCCTGCTTATTTAACTTATATGCAGAGTACATCATGAGAAATGCTGGGCTGGAGGAAGCACAAGCTGGAATCGATTGCCGGAAGAAATATCAATAACCTCAGATATGCAGATGACACCACCCTTATGGCAGAAAGTGAAGAAGAACTAAAGAGCCTCTTGCTCTTTAAAAAGTGAAAGAGGAGAGTGAAAAAGTTGGCTTAAAGCTCAACATTCAGAAAACTAAGACCATGGCATCCGGTCCCATCACTTCATGGCAAATAGATGGGGGAACAGTGGAAACAGTGGCTGACTTTATTTTTCTGGGCTCCAAAATCACTGCAGATGGTGGCTGCAGCCATGAAATTAAAAGATGCTTATTCCTTGGAAGGAAAGTTATGACCAACCTAGATAGCATATTAAAAAGCAGAGACATTATTTTGCCAACAAAGGTCTGTCTAGTCAAGACTATGGTTTTTCCAGTGGTCATGTATGGATGTGAGAGTTGGACTATAAAGAAAGCTGAGCGCTGAAGAATTGATGCTTTCAAACTGTGATGTTGGAGAGGCCTCTTGAGAGTCCCTTGGACTGCAAGGAGATCCAACCAGTCCATTCTAAAGGAGCTCAGTCCTGGGTGTTCATTGGAAGGACTGATGTTGAAGCCGAAGCCCCCATACTTTGGCCACCTGATGCAAAGAGCTGACTCATTTGAAAAGACCCTGATGCTGGGAAAGATTGAGGGCAGGAGGAGAAGGGGACGACAGAGGATGAGATGGTTGGATGGCATCACCGACCCAATGGACATGGGTTTGGGTGGACTCCCGGAGTTGGTGGTGGACAGGGAGGCCTGGCGTGCTGCGGCTCATGGGGTCACAGAGTCGGACACGACTGAGCGGCTGAACTGAACTGAAACCCCCTGCACTTCTGCCTGCCGCTGCTGTGCACTTCTCCTGGAATGCTCCTTCTCGTCCTCAGGTGCTTCCTTTCTGCTCAGCTCTCGGCTCTCCCCAGGTGTCACCCCTCGGAGAAACCTTTACTGATGTTCTGACCTCTGCAGCAGAACAGTAACCTGCTGAGTTTAGGACGTTCCTGGTATAAGCTCTCCTTCATGGATTTGTCCATGTTGTGATTTCATATTTCTCTCCATGATCGTTTGATGAATGTCTGTCTGTCTTCTTGGACTGTATGCTCCCCAGATATGGGGGGTTGTTTTGGTTACTTTGCATCTGCAGTATTTGTCAGTGAGCTTAACACATGGTGAGCAGTAAGTAAATATTTGTTGAGTAAATAAATAGATGAATAAATAAGAGGACTATTGCCCTGCAATGCCATTCTAATGAATCACCTCAGACATGATCCTGTCTTGTTATTATTTAGTAACTTTGGGAAACAAATTAGCAAGTAGGTTCAGACCAGTAGGACCAAGCAGAGAAGAAAGAGAGAAAAATCCTTGCGGTGGGACAGGGATGCTCCGAGGGCCATTAAATGCGACTCTTGAGAGGAAAAGGAGAAGGAAATGGGAGAGGGTCACAGAAAGAAAGGTCAGTGGCTCTGGTGAAGCCAGTTGAATTCCTCCCCACTGATAGGATTAGTTAGAGTTGGCTGCCGCTGGTTAGAGACTTCTAAGCACCCAGAGCCACTGTATTTCTGGTGTGGATTTTGAGAAGGAAGCAGTTATAGTAGCATGGAGTACAAACCTCCAGGAGAGAGGCTCACAGATACTATGAAAATGGATCAAGGAGGTGTGAGGATGGATCAGGGTTATCTGACCACATCCGACATTTCCTGCATCGTGCAGCCAAGGGCTGCCAAGTGTGGATAAAGCCTACAGAGACTGCAGTGGGAGAATGATGCAAGCTCACAATGATATTGAAAAATACCCACAGCGACAGCACTGTGGTCCAGTTTCCAGGGGCAGCAAGTGTCCTGTGGTTGTGACCCCAGTAACAGCAGCCTAATCAGACTTGCCTGTGATAAAGTGCTGGACCGAGAGGACAGTCCCTTGGTTGGTAACCATTTTCCGAATCTGCTTTTCTGGTCTTCCTGTTGGGGTTGGGAGTTCCTACATGACATTCGTGGGTTTGTTGGGTCACACTGTGCACCATATGAGTAGAGACTTACTATTAAAGTGATCATAAAAGTGTGAATTAGGGCAACTGCAAGTTCAAGAATGGTGAACAGAACACGAGTAATGTAATGAAAAGACACTTACTCCTTGGAAAGAGCTATGACCAACCTAGACAGTGTATTAAAAAGCAGAGACAATTACTTGGCCAACAAAGGTCCGTCTAGTCAAGGCTATGGTTTTTCCAGTGGTCATATATGGATGTGAGAGTTGGACTATAAAGAAAGCTGAGCGCTGAAGAATTGATTCTTTTGAACTGTGGTGTTGCAGAAGACTCTTGAGAGTCCCTTGGACTACAAGGAGATCCAACCAGTCCATCCTAAAGGAAATCAGTCCTGGGTGTTCATTGGAAGGACTGATGCTGAAGCTGAAACTCCAATACTTTGGCCACCTCATGCGAAGAGTTGACTCATTGGAAAAGACCCTGATTCTGGGAAAGATTGAAGACGGGAGGAGAAGGGGATGACGGAGGATGAGATGGCTGTATGGCATCACTGACTCAGTGGACATGAGTTTGAGTAAACTCTGGGAGTTGGTGATGGACAGGGAGGCCTGTGTGCTGCAGTCCATGGGGTTGCAAAGAGTTGGACACAACTGAGCTACTGAATTGAATGAAATCTTATTAGGGCCAGGGCTTTTCCTTGGATTAGATGGATTAATAGTTGAGTGGCTGTAATATTAGCTGTTAGCCATATGGCTAGAGCTATTGATTGAACAAATAAGCTAATAGTTTCAACAATTACAGGCATGGGGATAAAAGGAATTGGTCTTCTTTGTGGTAGAAAGTGGGTTAGAGATGCTTCTGTTCTATGGTAGAAGCCAGTGATTGCAGCAAGGAATTGCTGTACCTAAATTTATTGAAAGTTGCTTCATGGGCATAAATGAGTGTGGTAAGAGACCTGGCAGGTTGGTTGAGCCAATAAATGAGTGACATGAGTATTAGTGTTCAAGTTTGTCCCTTCTAGTTGCAGATAGTCATGATCTGTTTTGATGTGAGTTGAATAGAGATTATGCAGTTATTAATCAGTGAGTTGAGTGTGGTAAATAGAAAGCTTGGAAATATAATGATTAAACATGTCAATAGGTAATCCTGTTATGGATGAGGTGATAAAAGAGGTAAATAAATTTTTATGCATTTTGTTTCTCAAGGGGCAGGGTGTTTTGGTGTTTTGGTTGATTTTAGTTATAGGCCTGAAGGATAAGTGTATTTAGAAATTTTCTGTGAAATACAGTAAACAGGACTGTAGTTATTGATATAATAGTGATAACTCATGTTGATGTATTTAGTTGGCATGTCATTAAGGGGAGGTTTTAACTCTCAGCCTTTAACTTAAAAGGTTAATACTATTCAGCTTCTTAATGAACTTATAGTATCATTGCAGATCCTTTCTCAAAGTATTTTAGAAGGCAACTTTCCTGTTAACTTCCCAATAAATTATGTTTCTGTCTACCCGGAATCAATCACTATTGCTTAAACCAGGAAATATTGGACTGCTGTATGAAACGTGAAGGAAAGCGCCAGGAAATGTCTTTCTGGTGCACTCGCTGGACAAACACCAGTCAAGACAAAGGCTGTGTCCCACAGTGGCCAGAGGTAGGAAGGTGTGGGTGCTCTTGGCAGATCAACAAAGCCTCAGCAAGCAGAGACTCCAGAGCTAAAGTGGTTCCCAGAGCTAAAAAGGATAATCTAGTTCAGAGGTTTTCAAATAGGGCAGTTTTACCCCCAGGGGACATTTGACAATGCCAAGAGACATTTTTGATGTCACACTGGAGGAGAAAGTTGTTAATGAGTTGAGGCCAACAATGCAACTGGACATCCTACAAAGCACAAGAAAGCCCTCCAAAACAAAGACGGATCTAGCCAAAATATAGAGGTGACAGTTGAGAAATCCTGATCTAAATAATATGTCTGAGGCTCTATTGCTTCTTAGGAGTCTTGTATTGGAAAACTGTTAGCTTCACATTTTGTTTGAGGTAACATATAGAACTGAATTGTCTGGTGGAATACTGATTAACTACATATGGCTATTGAGCATTTGAGATACGACTAATCTGAATGTGTAAACCTGCTGGGTTTCTTAGTATGAAAAGAATAATGTAAAATGCGCATGTGCTAAGTTGCTTCAATCATGTTCGACTCTTTGCAACCCCATGGACTTTAGCCCGCCAGGCTCTTCTGTCCATGGGATTCTCTAGGCAAGAACACTGGAGTGGGTTGCCATTTCCTCTTCCAGATCTCCCGACTCAGAGATTGCACCCGCATCTTGTATGTGTCCTGCATTGGCAGTTGGGTTCTTTACCACTAGTGCCATCTGAGAAGCCCATAATGTAAAATACTTCATAATAATTTAAAACTATTATTTACATGTTGAAATCATAATTTTGAAACATGGAATTAAGTAAAATAGATTATCCCATTGTTTCTTTTTCTTTCTTTGTGGTTACTAGATAATTTAAAGTTATATATGTGGCTTATATTTTCATTGGACAGCTTTGATCTAGAAAAAGGAGGAACAATTGAGTTAGATTTTGGACATAAACTACCCTGCTCATATTGAAAACAGCAAAAGCTAAAAGAAGTAATCTTTCATTTATTCTTCAATCGCTCCATCCAATAGACATTTTTGAACACATGCTATGTGCTAATCATTGGGCATATAAAGATAAGTACATCTTCCTTTGTGAAGAGCTCATAATCTGCTGAAGAAGTCAAAGAGTTAAAGAAAGGAATTGCAGAAAAGTACGTACATTACTGTCTTGCTGTTGTTCAGTCTCTAAATTGTGTCCAACTCTTTGCAACCCCATGGACTGCAGCCCGCCAGGCTCCTCTGTCCATGGGATTCTCCAGGCCAGAATACTGGAGTGGGTGGCCGTTCCATTCTCCAGGTGATCTTCCCAACCCAGGTCTCATGCATTGCAGGCGGATTCTTGAAGAAAATTAAACCCTGAGGGGAATGAGATGCAAAATGTTAAATATTTGTCCACAGAAGTTTAATGTAAATTTTGAATAGTTTTCATCAACTATTGGATATAAAAACACTATTTTTTATATATAAAAATACTATTGGATATAAAAATAATGCCAAACAAATATTGTGTGTGAGTTGAAAAGAGTAATATTCAAGGTAGCAGTGACAACATGGGCACATCGTTCTGTTGAAAATTAAAAGGTGTTAAGATCAATGTCATTTTTCAGAAGGAAGAAATCTTGAACAGCTTCAAATTTAGAAAAATAAAGACTCCAATAAGTATGTATAACTATATTAATAAAAGTATCCTCTATTTTTCTCCAGAAGAGGGGGGGAAAAAAAGGAAGAATCTAAAAGTTTATTAATCCAACAAATTGAAGTAAAAGAGAAAGCGGGTGAAAAGGAAGATGGTAGAGAAAGCAGAGTTGTGTTTCCAACATGACACCTGCTGATTGCTCTGATGGCCGCTGCAGTCTTTTTCAGTGTTGAAAGTGTAGAAATCAGATCTCACTTACCACCATGTTCTTAATCATCCTGATAGCCCTTTGACTCTGGTCTCAGGGAGAATGCTCTAGCATCTTTCCATAATCCTACTCAGAGATGCGCTATCAGTGGAGTCTGAAATTAAGACTTGAGAACTTGGTGAAAGCTTCTTATTCTCCTTCATCTGCCTTTCTTTTCCATCTCCCACGTCTCTCCTTGGGATCTGCAATCAGGTTCCCAGGAAAGCTCTGCAAATCAACCCCCTGGAGGGGTATATTCTTTGAATCCCAAATCAGATCATGTGATCTGAAAAGTGGCTCTTGTATGGAACTGTGGAATCACGTATTCTTAGTAGGGGGCTTCCCTGGTAGCTCAGTGGTAAAGAATTGGCCTGCCAATGCAGGAGACATGAGTTCGAGCCCTGGTTCACAAAAATCCCCTGGAGAAGGAAATGGCAAATCACTCCAGGATTCTTGCCTGGGAAATCCCATGGACATAGGAGCCTGGTGGGCTACAGTCCATGGGATCACAAGAGTCAGACATGACTTAGTGACTGAGCATTAGACTTATTCTTAGTAGAGATGAAAAGAGAACAATACTGGCCATAATGTTTATCATTAACTACAGGAAGAAAATGAAATTATATTATGTTGTTAATATGAAAGAGAGATAAATTGTACCTAAGTTTTTAGATGATCAGTAAACTTACACAACTGTTGTGTGATCAATTTTCTGGCCTACTGCACTTGATACCATAGAGATATATTTACCCATATATATGATTTTCATCTCATCATGCTATTTAATATCATATTGTCTTCCCTGGTGGCTCAGAGGTTAAAGCGTCTGCCTCCAATGTGGGAGACCTGGGTTCGATCCCTGGGTTGGGAAGATCCCCTGGAGAAGGAAATGGCAACCCACTCCAGTATTCTTGCCTGGAGAATCCCATGGTTGGAGGAGCCTGGTAGGCTGCAGTCCACGGGGTCGCAAAGAGTCGGACACGACTGAGTGACTTCACTTTCACTTAATTGAAAATTTGATACCCTTTTTTAAACTATAGCATTTTTAATTTATTGCATTTTACTGATTATAGAATTAAGCATGTCTTGGCAGAAATATAGATCGAAGAGTTAAACTAAAGTACTACTTGAGATAATCACTAGTAACATCTTGGTATATTTTTTAAGTGCTTGAAAAAATTTTGGCTCTCCCTTTTCTTAGAAACAAATTTAATCTTCAGTGGGTTTCTATATTATTCTTGGAGTCCCTAGTGACAAGCATATAGCAAGCACTCAATAAAGTGAATGGATAGATGCATAAATGAAGAGAGTCATGAATGAATGAATGAAATTCATCAGGGAGAATTTATTAAAATTCAGGGCTCAAATATAGAGATACTAGTGTGCAAAGGCTAAAAAGAGAGCACATTATGAAGGTGAGTTGTGGGTGGTCATATAAATCCTAAGAAATAGCAGTGTTTATTTTACTGTGAAAAGTGACAGCCATCAATCCCAAATACAGAATTCATACATTGGATAAAAAGTGGAGTGATTTTCAAACAAGTACAATGGCATCTATGTCATCTTAATGGGTCTCAGCCTGTGGAATTAAAAATGACATATGCCAACAAATGTAGATGTAATTGGGGGTTTCCACATTCTGTGCTATTACTGTTAATTGGACCTTAACTCAACGGACACTTGAGTTAAGCTGGGCTTCTCAGATTTTTTCCCCCCAGGCTTCACCGAGCTATAACTGGCTAAAACATTGTGTAAATTTAAGATATGCAACATAATTATTTGAAATATGTGTATATTGTGGAATGATTACCACAGTAAATTTAGTTAATACATCCATCACCTCACATATTTACATCTGTGTGTGTGTAGTAAGAACTGTTAAGATCTACTCTTTAGCATTTTCAAGTATTGTTGTTGTTTAGTCCCTGAGCCCCGCCTGACTCTTTGCAACCCCGTGGATGATAGCACGCCAGGCTCCTCTGTCCTCCACTGTCCCCTGGAGCCTGCTCAGATTCATGTCCCCAGCAGTGTTCCTAACGACAGTCACCGTGCTGTGCGTAACGTCCCCGGCGCTCACTCGGCTCGTACCTGGACCTTTGTGCCCTTTCTCCTCCACCCCTGCCCCCAGCCTCGGCAACCGTCAGTCTCTGCTCTGTTTTCATGAGTTTAGTTTTTTAGATTTCACCTCTAGGTGAGCTCATACAACATGTGTCTTTGTCTTATTTCACTTAGCAAAACACTCTCAAACTTCATCCATATTGTTGCAAGTGGCAAGATTTCTTCTTTTTATGCCTGAATACTATTCCATTTTAAATATACATACACCTATAGATAGACATATATAAAATACATCTTTATCCACTCATCCATTGTGGACACTTCAGCTGTTTCCATGTCTTGGCTGTTATAAATAATGCTGCAATGAACTTGGGGGTGCCGATCATTCTTCAAGGCAGTGATTTCATTTCCATTGGGTGTATACTAAGAAGTGGGTTTGCTAGATCATATGACAATACTATTTTCAATATTTTGAGAAACCTCCATATTGCTTTCTGTAGTGACTGCACTGATTTACATTCTTACCCACAGTGCATGAGTGATCCCTTTTTAACATTTAGCCAGCACTTATCGCTTATCTTTTTGATGACAGCTATCCTAACAGGTGTGAGGTTATATCTCATTGTGGTTTTGATTTGCATGTCTCTGATGATTAATGTTGTCGAGCTCCTTTTCATGTACCTTTTAGCCTTTTGAAAATTTTCTTGGAATAATGTTGATTTAGATTCTCACCCATTTTTAAAAAGGGCATTTTAAATATTGAGTTGCATAAAGTCCTTATACTATGGATATTAATGCCCTATCAGATATGTGCTTTGCAAACACTTTCTCTTCTCTTTTTAACCTTGGTTAGATTAGGTAAAGATTTGTCATTAAAAAAAAAATCTTCTCCAAGAACCAGCTTTTAGTTTTTAAAAGCTTTTCTATTACTTTCCTATTTATTTCTGCTCTAATTTTTATTATTTCCTTTCTACTGCTAACCTTGGATTTAGTTTGTTCTTTTTCTTTCCCTAGTGCCATGAAGTGAAAAGTTAAGTTGTTCATTTGAAATTTTTGTTTTTGATATATTCATTTATTACTATAGACTTCCTGTACTACTGCTTCTGATGCATCCCATAAGTTCTGGTATGTTGTATTTTCATTTTTATTTGTCAAGACATTTCTAAAAATTTACTCTTGTTTTTTACTCTTTGATCCATTGGTTATTTAAGAATGTATTGCTTAATTTCCTTAAATCCATGTATTTGTGAATTTCCTGGCTCTTCTGTTATTGGTTTCTAGTTTTTTGTTTTTTGTTTTTTTTAACTTTGTGGTCAGAAAAGATGCCTTATATAATTTCTATCTCCTTGAATATGTTTAGACTTATTTTGTTACTTTACATATAATCTATCCTAGCAAATGTTCTGTGTATACTTGAGAAAAATGTGTATAGTGTTCTGCTGATTTTGGATAGAATGTTCAATATATGTCTTTTAGGTTCATTTGGTCTATATTTAATTCCACTATTTCTTTATTGACTCTCTGTCTGGATGGTCTATCCATTGTTGAGAGTATGATGTTAAAGTCTCCAGTGCTTATCATATTGCTGTTATTTTTCCTTTTAGTTTTGTTGATATTTGCTTTATATATTTACACGATCCAACATTGGGCATATAAATATTTATAATTGTTGTTTCTTCATGATGGATTGATTGTCTATAATTATCAAATACAGTTTTTTGTCCCATTCATCTGTTTTTAGCTTAAAGTCTAAAAGATGTAAGCACATTACTATTTGTTTGAACTCTCTTTTTTTGTACCGTCACTCTCAGTTTATGAGTTTCCTTAAAGCTAAGTAAGTCTTTTTTAAAATTTTAGTTCAAAACCAGTTACATTGCATTGTTTATTGCACCCCAGTCAGTATTTCAATAGTTTAATTTATAGAGAAGTGATCAGATAGGTAAATATATGACAGGCATGTAGACACTCTGGTGTGTCATTGTTTTACTACAATTCTTTTTTAAAAAATTCATTTATTTTTAATTGAGGGATAATTGCTTAACAGAGTTTTGTTGTTTTCTGTCAAACCTCAACATGAGTCAGCCACAGGTGTATACATGTCCCCTCCCTTTTGAAACTCCCTCCTGTCTCCTGCCCCATACCACCCCTCTAGGTTGATACAAAGTGAGTTTTTTTATAAGCAGCTTATTGTTGGGTCTTGTTCTTTTTATCCATTTTGCAATTCTATGTCTTTTTATTGGATAACTTAATCAATTTACATTTAAGATAACTATTGATAGGTAAATACTTAACTGTTGTCATTTTCTTGTTTCTTGTTTCATAGATCCTTTTGACCTTGCTTATTTTGAACCTTGTGAATCTGGATGTTCATTTCTTTCCCCATGTTTGAGGAGTTTTTAGCTATTTTGCTTTAATATACTTTTTGTCCCTTTCTTTTTCTTCTCCTTCATGCTAGGTAGTTAGCTAAGGTCCTGGAACAGTACTTTTAAATCTTGACAAATGTGATTGAATAAATGTGTAGCTCTAGTGTCACGCCATTGCCCTATTCTCCTGTCGTTTTTCTCTTAGAAACAAAATTAGAGGACTTCCCTGGTAGTCCAGTGGTTAAGAATCACCTGCCAATGCAGGGGACTTGGGTTCAATCCCTGGTCTAGGAAGTAAGATCCCACTGCTGTGGCGCAGCTAAGCCCGTGTGCCCCAACTCCTGAGCCTACCTGCTGCAACTGCCGAAGCGCCTGCGCTCTGGAGCCCGCGCGCCACATGAGAGACGCCACTGCAAGGAGAAGCCTGCTCACCGCAACCAGGGGAGCCCCAGCGTGCCCCATGGAGAGGAACCTGCTCACAGCCACAAGCAAAACAAAAATAAACAACGGGAAGGGGTGTGCAGGTTATATGCGAATATTACACCGTTAGAAAGAAACAAAATTAGATGAAGCTATGATTAACCCCTACACCCCTATATTACCATTGTAGATAATGTCAATTAGTATTGAATAAATTGAAGTTGAAATTGATCATAAGAAGATGACTGTGGATCAAAATGATCCATATGAAATTTAATTTTAAAGCCTAACCATTAAAGAAAAATAACAGTAGTACAATCCAAAGGTGGATTTAAATAGACTTGATGATAACTCATATGAGAGATTTCTGGGTTTCAGAGACTATCTGGCCACCATAAACTAACAATATGCTTTGAATGCTGAAAAACCTAACAAGGTCTTAGAAAAGAGAAATATTATACTACATTATGAAGCACATCCAAGAACTGTTTGCCTCAATCTAAAGAAAAATACCTAAATTGCTGATGATGGCCTGTCTGAAATGCAGTAATGCCTCCTGAGGCAGTGAGCTATTTGTTACTGGAATGGTTCAAAGCAAGCCTGGAAGTTTATCTAAGAAGGATGAAATTCATTTAGAAGGCAGGTTGAACTAGGTGATCTAAAAGACTGTTTCAGTTCAAAGTTTCTAGGATTTAAGTGAAAATTCTTTGAGCTTCAATTTATGTTCTCTGTAAAAAAAAGAAGGGTTTCAGAACAGATAATGTATATCTATGTAAAATTTTCTGCATAGATATTTAGGCAAGTTCAAAATGAAACAGCAAGATACGTGGTTTGTTACACTAAAGATTTTCTAAATTATGCTGTCATCTTAATTTTTGTTCTTATCTAGCTATTGCACTGTTTATAGAATTCTATACATAGTGACATAGAATTTGGTAGAACACTAATGGGGCTAAAAGTTTTAAATAATGGAATGACTCAGTTGTTTTGTCTTTAAAAATGATCTAAGTTTTTGTATTTTTTTCTTCTAATTTGAGAATATCTGAGTATCTTATATCATCAGGCAACTAGGAGCCCAGTTTTCTGGTTCTCAGCTAGCTCATGAAAGGACAGCTAAAACTGAAGACATCAGGCCCTTCTTAAGAGGCTTTTAAAAACTGGTCCCACTGAATAGGACTGGAATTCTCTAGAACAGCAGTTCTCAAAATATGGCCCACAGGGGCCTGGGGTACTCAGAAGTCTTTCAGGAAGTTTGTGAGGTTAAAATTATTTTTACAGTAATATCGATACAAGACAATGTTTGCCTTTTGCATCGTGTTGACATTTGTGCCAATGGTGTAAAGCTGTGGTGTGTAAAGTGACTGGTATTAAAGTGCAAATCAAGGCAGTCCTACCAAACTGTATTAGTTAACATCATTGTATGCTTCATGGCTACACTCACAAGCATCAGTTTTACTGAAGAATGTCCTTTCTTTAGTGTGTTAGTTGCTTGGTTGTGTCAAACTCTGCGAACCCATGGACTGTAGTCCACCAGACTCCTCTGTCCATGGAATTCTCCAGGTCTGAATACTGGAGTGGGTAGCCGTTCCCCTCTCCAAAGGATCTTCCCAACCCAGGGATCAAACCCAGATTCTTTATGATCTGAACCACCAGGGAAGCCCAAGAATGTCCTTTATGAACTGGTAAAATTATTAATCTTATTAAATCACCCTAGAGAACACTTTAAAAATATTCAGAGTGACAAAATGGTAAGTATACATGAAGCACATGTGTGTTTTGAGTTTAAAACTGTTTTTATGAAACTGGGATTTCCACTGTTACTCAAAAGATCTATTGGCAGACAAACTATGATTATTCTGACTTGGGTATTTGGCAAATATTTTTTCAAAAATCCATGAACTGAGCTGTCACTCAAGTTGTCACATGAAAATCAGAATTTTAGAAAACTTGCATTTGATATGTGATCTTGACAGTTTCCCAAGGACTTTTCTGATGAGATCAGTGGTGTTATTAACTAATATTATTTTGATACTCTATAATAAAATATGTTAACATTCTGGAGATCTGCAAAAGTCAGAGAACAAGTATTTTCCAAATGACCATCTCATGTTACAAATGATTCATGATTAAAAGATCCATTCAGAGTGCAAGATAGACCAATGAATTTTAATGTCACAGAGCAAGCAAAGTTAGTTAACTGAGATTTTTTTAAAAGATTCCTTATTGTAGCTTGCTTGGTTTTGACATTACATCAAAGAAGAAAATCCAAAAATATCTGAAAATGCTATTAAAATACTCCTCTTTTTCTAAACACATACTTTGGTGAGGCCTGATTTTCTTCACATACTTTCAAAAACACATAATATTTGGCTAAATAGCAGAAGCTGATATAAGAGTCCAGTTGTTTCTATTAAGCTGGGCATTAAAGGGATTTGCAAAAATGTAAAATGATGCTACTCTTCATCTTTTTGTTTGTGAAAATATAGTTATTTTTCACACAACATGTTATTTTTGCCATAACATAATATAATGAATGTATTCTAAAATCAATTAAAAAATACTTAAAATATTTCCCTGTTCTAATTTCTAATACTATAAATGTTGATGGATATAACTCACATAAGCAAAAATTTGGAGATTTTCTTCATAATTTCAAGTGTAAAGAAGTTAAGAATATGCTGGTGCTGCAAAATGGCAATTCTATCAGAACCTCATTTTTAGAATTGACTGTATTTGCCCTGACACAGCCTTTTCTTGGCTTTGTTTCTAGCTTTAAAACAAGATGCTAAAGTTGAGGTCTTGATCACGGTTAAAACTTCACTAAGTTTTCTCCAAATCCATGAACTTCACTGCCCTGACTAAATCCCCTTTGGGAAATTAGCAGCTTGAAATTAGCAGCAAGTCCCCTCAGCCTCTCTTGGCTGTGAAATAGTTCACTTCAGAGGCTGCGCTTCTATGTGATGGGGAAAGATCCCTACATTGGACCCTGCTGCACAAGCCATTATCAATCTGACAAAGGAAAAGAAGGCCAAAAACGGTGTAAATGTGTGCTGCCAAAAAACAATTACAAGGAAATGCAAACTTGAATTATTAAGGACTGGTTGTCTTTAGTAAGACCCAAATTTAAAATGAATGTTTACAGATTTCCTTTAATATGTAGTTTTTTTTGATTTTGTTTTGTTTTTCTGGGTGGGTAAATGGTTGCTTACTTGCTTACTGCTCCATCACTAAGTGGAGATCTTAAGTGTAATGAATAGAAGTCACCATCAATAGGCCATTAGAAATGGTTGCATGGTTCTAAAATTATAATGTAAGTCAAGATAATTTGATTTAAAATAATTTGATAGTTAACTTTCTTTGGAAATCTCTTTACTTTTTAAGCAAAATAATGTGTATGTAAGATGTACAAACTCTTCACAGTGTCTAGCCTTTAACAATGATGTTAAAATAAGGCTACTCAGAATGACTTTTCTGGCAGTTGAAATGACTTCTCATATATTAGAAATTTCAGTAAGCTACAAATTATGGAGGAAATGTAGTATCTTTTTATTGAGAAATTGTTTGAATACTCACCAACATCATTCAGGCTAATAACTAGATAAAAGTCAAAGTGACAAACCAAATGTAGCACAGGTCCCCACTTATGGTTAACATTCTGTCAAATTTACATTTAATTAATTCAGGTACTGCATATAGAGACTTCCATATAAGTTAGAAGCCCCAACTTTCAATTAAAAACGGAAAAGTTTTATAAACCTAAAAAACTAACAATGATAGGTAGCATTGATTGAGTGCTTGGTATACATGTAAGGTACCACTCTGACACTTGCCAGATACTGATTTATTTACTGTTCACTATCCTTCTCCCCCACCTGAGTCTTTTGACAATGCCCATGTTTGCACTTCTTAATTCTATTTTATGTTTTGGTTTTATTTTTCATGGTTGTTTTTCTCTTTCTTATTCTGCCCCATCAACAGCAAAAAATCATTATATTCCAAAGTCACAGCATTGTGACTTTGTCAAACTCTGGTAATTTATGGAGTCAGGGCTCAGGTTCAGTCTCCCCAAGTCCGTGTTCTTTCAACAAGACTGTGTTGTCTTTTTAAAATTGAGGATAAACAGAGGTCCCTGAGCTCATTAAAATGCCTTCCCTATGACTTTTCCTTCCATGGTTAATTGTAATAACCACTTTATCAATGATATGGTTTCTGAGTCAGCCAGAAGGTATTTTCATCATCTTCCACATTATCAAGATGGTCTAACCATTGTCTCGGGCGATCCCAGCCATGTCAATCATGGCCAGTGAGGAAGGAAGATGAGCCTTCTCTTCTGCCACCATTGTGAATGATAAACATATACATGCTGTCCCCAAATGGGATGGACTGGAAATAACAGGGTCACCCTGTCTAGTTCCGCTTCTTAAAATCAATGAATCTTTGAACATTTCTTCCAATAACTCACTCCCAGGCAAGAGTACTATAACCTGACTTTCACAAAGTTCATTTCTAAAGATAGGTAACATGCTTTGTGAATATGATAATTATGTGAGAAAGTTGTTTTTCTACTAAGAAGAGATTAATGCAAACTGTATAACTTAGGTAATTTCACAGCTTATTTTCTCTTTACATTTGTCATATTTTTTTATTTGACAAGTCAGTCTGAATTTGCCAACATTTTCATAAGTCTCTCTACTAAATACTTTGATGCCCAAGTTTTCATCACACATGAGCATGCTTTTGTGTTTCCTGGGATGGAAATATCCCTAATGGTGGGATGAGCAGAAAAAAAAAAGTAGTGTTTTTCTCTTAGTGAGTCTATGAAACATTATAAGCAAACTTGTATACCAATATTCTTGGTATGAGAAGGGAAGGAGGGTGATCAGGGCTGAAATCTGAGGCATATGGTTTATTTCACAACTGTGAACAGTGTTTAGGATATAATTTCTAGTGTCAAACTACCTTAATTTAAATATGGACTCTATAGCTTTCTAGCCATAAAAATCTTGAAAATTTTATATAAATTTGTCTCAATTTCTTTGTCTAGTAACAAAGGAAAATAAAAGGACCTACATTATAGTGTTGCAGTGAGGATTCAATAAAATAACATAAACATGGAGCTTAGTATATGGAGCTGTCACATTATTGCTCAATGAATTTTAGCTATAATTGATAAATCTTGTGGTATTTTGGATGTCATCTGAGGCTGCTGGAACTCTTGCCTTGGAAAAGGGTGAAAACTGAGTTAGTAACTAAATCAGGAGGTGTTGACCACACAGATGTTGTCAGGGGTTGAAATTCAAGGGGCCAAATTAACTGTATGCTTAATTTGCCTTGAGAGGAGGGATGGTATTTGAGGCATATCAAGCAAAAAAAATTCTTTAGGGATGTTGGACAGCAAAATGCTGTGGAGAATAAGCGTGGAATCCTATAACAGATCAGAGGTGGTGTCAGGTTTGGCATGGGGAACACTCTGGTGAATGAGAGAAGAATGAGTTTGGAATGAGCAGATCAGAGAAAAATAAAGGAGAATCATAAGAAATATCTAAGATCAGTCTACGTTTTACCTTTATCGGATGATGGGAGTGTGGTTCATGGATTGTCCAGCTGCTGTATAAAGTCAGAGGCAATACACATTCATCCTAGTTTGAAGAATCCTTGAATGGGTGACATTAAATTCTCACATTGGTGGGACATTGATGATAAGGGGTTAATATTGACCAAGTATCTTTACATGTAGTGGTATTTTTCCTTTGTTTCAAACTTCTGCATTAAATAGTTGCATTATCAATTTTGCAGTCAGAAAACCAGGGTTCAGTGAGGGGAATGTGTTAGTCATGGCTCTTTTGATTGAAGATCACAAAAACCCAGTTTGAACTAGTTTAGGCAAAATGGGGAATTAATTGGTGTAAATCCCAGACTATGTAAAAGGCAAGGACAAGGCTGAGCCCCAGAATTTTCTGGAACAGAGGGAGCAGTGCTGCTGGGACAATTCTGCTGGCTCCTCACCGTCTCATCCTCTCTGCGTCTTTCTGCATATCAGTTTCAGTCGTTCACATTGGCTTTTGTGTATGGCTGGAAACATGGCTCTTGGCAGCTTTTTACCCCATAATTTTTCCTCCAAAGAGAGATAGGTGGTAACTCTGAGTAGCTGATATGATCGGTGTGCCCATTCCTGGACCAATGAAAGTGGGTGGGGATTGGGCACTAAGACCGATTGCTTCCACTCAAGTTTGGAATCAGGAAAGAAAGGGTTCACCCACTTCTTAATGATTTTGATTTGAAAAGGAGAGAAAAGTGAAAGTGAAGTCGCTCGGTCATGTCCAACTCTTTGCAACCCCATGGACTGTAGCCCACGAGGCTCCTCTGTCCATGGGATTCTCCAGGCAAGAATACTGGAGTGGGTTGCCATTTCCTTCTCCAGGGGATCTTCCTGACCCAGGGATCAAATCTGGGTCTCCCACATTGCAAGCAGACTCTTTACCCTCTGACCTACCAGGGAGAAGAGAAGAGCTAGAAAAATAAGATCAATAGTAGATTTCTCTGAGTAACCTGCCCATGGCTTTACACAGTCTGTGAGTGGTGGGAGTGGGATTCGAACCAGCTCTGCTCTGCTTTTGTCCTAAAGCCTTTTGCTACTTCCCTATCTGCTTCCAATCATCTAGTTAAGGCCCATCAATAGGACAGTTTTTTCAGGACTCTGGATGGGGAGGGTGCAATAGAGTATTCATAACATGGTTTTCACCACCAAAAGTGATCTTTCCTTCTTCCAACTTCTATAACCCTGATGCTGCATCCACAACACTCCTATAATACCTGATGCTAATTACTTCATGTTATTTATGTACCGACTTCCCTGGTAACTCAGCAGTAAAGAATCAGCCTGCCAATGCTGGAGACACAGGTTTCAGTCCTGGGTCTGGTCACAAAACAGTCAGACATGACTTAGTGACTGAGCACACACTTGTTTACACTGCAGTGTGCATGGATTTTGCTGTTGTTGTTTAGTTGCTGAGACTTTTCTGACTGTTTTGTGATCCCATGGACTGTAACCCATCAGACTCCTCTGTCCATAGGATTTGCCAGGCAACAATACTGGAGTGGGCTGCCATTTCCTTCTCCAGGGGACCTTCCCGACCCAGGGATTGAACCCTGTCTCCTGTACTGGTAGGCAGATTCTTTATCACTGAGCCACCAGGGAAGTCCGTGCATGGATTAGTGGTGGGTTACTTCTCTTTCTTTCATTGACTGGAAAACTCCTGGAGGAAGAGAAGCCTTGTCACATGGCACCTGGAACAGTCCCCTGCTCTTATTTGTTCCTCATAAGTATTTGAATAAGTTAATCTTCTCCAAACGGGTGGGACAGTGATGTCAAGTATCATCATTTGTTTGCTTTTAGTGACATGTTTACTGAAGTACGATGTGCATACAGGAATGTCCACAAATAATAAATGTACACTTGATGTAGCCTCTCAAATGGAAAGCACCCATGTTAGCAGCCTAGATCCAAACAACGTAGCAATATCAGCTGAAGCCATTCTGTGCCTTTTGCAGTCACTATTCCTTCTAGAAGTAGCCATTGTAAGATGCTATTGCTTTTAACAATGTATAACAAAGGCATCATATCTTTTAATATATGTTCTCTAATGGTAAAAAGTCCCTATGTCAGCATGCTCAAAAGACCCCCAAGATGTAACCTTTTGACACTCTGCTTCACAAGCATCAAAGGGTGTGTTTCAGGGCAGAATCTGGCAAGGAGTGAAAACCTAATGAGGTGTTCAAGAGTGCTCTTGTGAAAAGGCATTAAAGTTGTACAGATCGTGTAGCTCCTGGGATGGGCTTGCTATACAGGCAGGAAAACAAGCCAAAAACAAATGAGAAAGCAAAACACACTAAATTAAAGACAAATGAGCACAATCCCTAGGTACAGGATACAAATCATAGCCTTCAAATTTGAGGCCCTGTTCTCCTGGTTATTAACCAGTCTCTAAAGCACTGTAAGTGCCCATGCTGAAAAAGGAGGCAAAACCATCCAGGTAATTTCCATGCTGGTTTCTCTTCTTTTTCCTCTATGTTTTCTGCAGAATGGAAAAGAGCATCTCAAAGGCTACATTCTTATCTCCCCTCCTCTTTTTTCAGTGAACTCAGCTGCGACTTTATTTTGTTGTTGCTGTTCAGTTGCTCAGTCATGTCCGACTCTTTGTGACCCCGTGGGCTGCTCCCAAGACGGACTCCATAGTCTTTTTGTAACCTGCATTTGAAAATGATACCACGTGAGTTCAGCCCACACTCAAGACGAGGAAGGGCATGAAGGAAGCAGGGATCACAGGACTGCTATTGGCCTTACAACATCTGTTAGCTATGCTTAAAAATCTTTTCTTCAGTTTCTAGTAGGCAGCAGACAGGACCAGCAATTCAGAAGTCCTTAATTTCAAGGCCCAAAGTAAACTAAAGTTCAAAATATCTCAGTATGCTGGGACGGGCAAAAGACAATCCAGTCTCAAGTTATCTGCCTTTGCCCCCTCACTTCTTCCAGAAAAAAAAAAAAAGACTAATTTCCTAAGAAAGTTATAGATCATTGATTAGGTCTAGGTTAAAATACAGTTTTTAGGAGGTAATTTCATGAACAAATTTTTAGACTTCCATAAATTTAGAGAATTCATATAATGCTGCCTACATCTGGTTTTCTACCAAGAACATGCAATTTAAAATGGTGTTCTTTCCCAAATTGTCAGTCTGGGCTTGCAATGATAGTCCCAGAACCATCACAGTCTATGGTTGGTGTCTGACATGATCTGATGGTCTTTGACACTATTTTTCTGGGAGCTGAGTTGGTGTGGCTGATGGGGCACTCTGGAGCTTGGATCTTTGCTGTGTTTCGTCTCAGCACAGGCCAGGACCGGGCCTACGTTCATACTGCCTGTGCGGTGGCCCCCAGTATAAAACCAGGGTAATCCTGGTCACCTGAGGATTCATTAATACTGTCCATCACTGAAGCTTTAAAGAATCGTGCCCATCAGCACCGCAGGCTTTCAAATGACAGCCCAAGCATTTCACCCAAGACACAAAGCTTTCTATAAATATCCTCTTTTGCTCTCTCTCTGTCCTTGAAACTTTTCCCTACTATGGCCACTGCTTAAAACCTTCTCCCACCAACCTCGCTGTCTCTCTTATTGCTGTAATTCCACCAGCACCTTCCTGTGTTTCGTTGACTTTCTCCTCCCCAATTGTACGCGGTGTGCAATACACTTTCCCAGAAGAGCTGTGTGTGACCCTTGAGAGGACAGTTTGGTCCCCTGTTCTGAAGGCCTGGCTCAGGATAACCAGGCGTCAACCCTGCCTTGAAACAGTGATGAATAAAGTTATCTCTCTAGAAAGAGCTGGCAACCAGAAACCAGAGTTTGGATCTTGAGGTCTTTCTCCTTTGGTTCCTTTCTCCCAAACTCAGTTAGGAAGGAAAGGTAGAGGAGTCTTTTTCATGGGCAATCTTAGGAATAAAGAAAGGCTCTGGAAATGTAGTATTTATCCTAATAACCAGTCTTAAATTATTCAGTTTAGAATCTCTGTGTTGTTCTCCCAGTTCCCCACCCCTGTCCACTGAGTCAACAGAGCCAAAAACAAAAACAGAAACAAAACCCCAAAACCAAAAAACCCCAAAAAACAAAACCCCCAAAAAACCAATAGCTTTCAATATTCAAATCATATAAAGTTATGTTTAATAACAACATTTCTTCCCTACTACTGAGTATTTTGTATGTGTTGTTTTTGAGATGGCTAAAAGATGTTTTGGGTAAAAATACTGCTATAAATAAAGTCACAAAGAGGAACTAAAGAGCCTCTTGATGAAAGTGAAAGAGGAGAGTGAAAAAGCTGGCTTAAAACTCAACATTCAAAAAAACCAAGATCATGCCATCCAGTCCCATCACTTCATGACAAATAGATGGGGAAACAATGGAAACAGTGACAGATTTTATTTTCTTGGGCCCCAAAATCACTGCAGATGATAACTGCAGCCATGAAATTAAAAGATGCTTGCTCCTTGGAAGAAAGGTTATGACAAATCCAGTCAGCATATTAAGAAGCAGAGACATTATTTTACAGACAAAGGTCCATATAGTCAAAGCTATGGTTTTTCCAGTGGTCATGTATGGATGTGAGAGTTGGTCTGTAAAGAATGCTGAATGCTGAACAATTGATGCTTTTGAACTATGGTGTTGGAGAAGACTCTGGAGAGTCCCTTGGACAGTAAGGAGATCAAACCAGTCAATCCTAAAGGAAATCAACCCTGAATACTCATTGGAAGGACTGATGCTGAAGCTACAGCTCCAATATTTTGGCCACCTGATGCAAAGAGCTGACTCATTGGAAAAAACCCTGATTCTGGGAAAGAGGAAGGCAGGAGGAGAAGGGGGTGACAGAGGATGAGATGGTTGGATGGAATCATTGATTCAATGGACATGAGTTTGAGCAAACTCAGGGAGATAGTGGCGGACAGGGAGGCCTGAGGTGCTGTAGTCCATGGGGTCTCAGAGAGTTGGACATGACTGAGCGCCTGAACAGCAACAACAAAATAAAGTCGCAGCTGAGTTCGCTGAAACGAGAGGTGTTAAGAATGTATCTTTTGAAAAAAATTTTTTTTCATTCTGCAGAAACCATGGAGGAAAAAGAAGAGAAACCAACATGGTAATTACCTGGATGATTTTGCCTCCTTTTTTCAGTGTGGGCACTTACAGTGCCTTAGAGACTGGTTAGTAACCAGGAGAACTGGCCCTCAAATTTGAAGGCTATGATTTGTATCCTGTACTTAGGGATTGTGCTCATTTGTTTTTAATTTAGTGTGTTTTGCTTTCTCATTTGCTTTTGGCTTGTTTTCCTGTCTGTGTAGCAGCAGGTGTTTGGGTGATAATAACATCTAAAATAATTCTAGGAAAACGTGCAAATTGGCTGGAGAGCAGCAGGAGCTATCACAATATTTCCTCCCCACAGTCCCCTGGTAATTCAGTTTAACTAATCAGGTCACAGCACCAAAGCTGTGATGTGCCTGGGACATGGCGTTTTTTTGGTGCATAATTGTGTTGCTGCTTTAACCACAAGGAGTGACGTATGGAAAAGTTTTATAAATTGGGACATTGGGATTGACACATACACTCTACTATGTATATATGTGTGTGCTTAGTTGCTCAGTCATGTCTGACTCTTTGTGACCCCATGAAGTATAGCCCACCAGGCTCCTCTGTCCATGGGATTCTCCAGGTAAGAATACTGGAGTGGGTAGCCATTCCCTTCTGTGAGAGATCTTCCCGACCCAGGGATCAAACCCAGGTCTCCTGCATTGCAGCCAGATTCTTTACCCTCTGAGCCACCAGGGAAGCTGACTACATATAAAATAGATAACTGATAAGGACTTGCTCTATAGCACAGGGAGCTCAACTAAGTACTCTGTAACAACCTATATGGGAAAAGAATCTAAAAAAGAGTGGATATATATGTATAACTGATTCACTTCACTGTACATCAGAAATTAACATTATAAATCAACAAAAAGCCAATAAAATTTTCATAAAATTACTATTAATACAAGATTTTCCCATGTGATTACTATTAGGCTTACATATAATATCTTAAACTTATAACAATAAAATAAAAAATAAAGTAATAAAAAAAGGAAGAAAAACCTTGTAGTTTGGGAGGAGTACTGCCATAATCTAAAATGGCCCACTATTGAAAGGTTGTTGCTGAGCGGTGAAAGACGCCAGGATTCTTGGCCTCGGAGGAGAAGAATTCAATGCGGGGCCAGTGACGAGGCTTGATCGCTCAGAGCTTTTGTGTGATAGTTTTATTAAAGTATAAAAGAGAGAAAGTTTCTGACATAGAAGTCAGAGGAGGGCAGAAAGAGTGCTCCTCTGCTCCTCTTTAACTGGATGTTACATAGTTACTAGCAGGCTGTTAATTATAGAAAGATGTCTCAAAACTCAGAGACTGGCACCAGGCCCCTACCCACAGCATGCAGTTTGGGATAACATTGGCACCAGGTGAGTCATCCCGGCCCATAAAACTGTTGACATGAATCTTGAAGAAAGGCAGGTTTCTGAGTAAATACAGAGTTTCATTAACATAGATTAGGAGAGCAATGTATGAGTAAAACACACAGGTTTGTCAAGTCAGTTCTGAGTCTTAGGTGGAACCAACTTGAAGCCAGAGTCTAGGGTAAATACATAGTACATTAACATAGCTTAAGACAAACATTTCCATAAGAAAAACGCATTGGTTAGCTAAAGGTTTGAGAAAAGTTAAGTTCAGGTGGAGCCAGGTGTTGTCAAGGCAACACAGAGTTTTAAAAGAAACCTTTTTTAAAATTTGTATAGAGAAGGGGAAAACATATAACACAAGTAGTTTGTTTCCTCCTTCCACTTAAGAGAGAGATAAAAAAATGTCTGACACTTGCAGCCTATTTCCTCCGTTTAGAGACCCCTGGCCCTCCTGCCTGTTACCCACTCACAAGTAACTCCTTATAACAAGACTTAGAAAAGAAGAGTTTTTAATTCTCAAACTTGAGCTATCAAATATGAAACTAGTGTTCATTAATATTTACATTGATTAGGAATATATTCTGCTTAAAGCAGAAGAAAATCCATGAAATGATGATTTAAACAAATAAGAGATTTTTTATCAGACAAAGTTGAGAAATTATTCAGTAGGACTTTGGTGCCATCAGGGCCTCATGTTTCTTTCAATGCTGCACTCTATTATCCTTAGTTTTGTTTGTGCCCTCCAAGAGTCAGTTTCCCCAATCCTTTGTAAGTTCTGTAATCAAACCCCACTGGCCTCCAAAGTCAAATTCTCTGGGAGTTCTCAGTCCCTTTGCTGGACCCCCAGGTTGGGAAATCTGGTGTGGGTCCTAGAACTTTCTTAACAGTGCGAGAATTTCCTTGGTATAATTGTTCTGCAGTTTGTGGGTCTTCTGCTGGGCAGCTTGAGGGCAACTCCTCCAAGAGGGCTCATGCCACAGGCTGTGTGTCAAGGGAGCTGCACGCAGAGCCCCTGCCCCTGCAGCAGACCACTGCTGACTCATGCCTCCGCAGGAGACTCAGACACAGGTCTGGTCAGTCTCTGTGGGGTCTCTGGGTCCTGGTGTGCACAAGGTTTTGTTTGAGCCCTACAAGAGTCTCTCTGGAGGGTATGGGGTTTGATTCTAAATGTGATTTCACCCCTCCTACCACCTTACTGGTGCTTCTCCTTTGCCCTTGGATGTGCAGTATCTTTTTTTGGTGGGATCCAACATTCTCCTGTGGATTGTTGTTCAGCAGTGAGTTGTAATTTTTGGAGTTCTCGCAGGAGAAGATGACCACATGTCCGTCTACTCTGCCATCTTGCCAGCTTCCACCAGCTTAAATCGAAGAAAGTAGGGAAAACCATGAGACAATTCAGGTATGACCTAAATCAAACTCCTTAAGATTATACAGTGGAAGTGAGAAAATGATTTCAGGGATTAGATCTGATAGAGTGCCTGAAGAACTATGGACAGAGGCTCACGACAGTGTACAGGAGGCAGTGATCAAAACCATCCTCAAGAAAAAGAAATGCAAAAAGGCAAAATGGTTGTCTGAGGAGGTCTTACAAATAGCTGGGAAAAGAGAAGTAAAGACAAAGGAGAAAAGGAAAGATAATACCCATTTGAATGCAGAGTTCCAAAGAATAGCAAGGAGAGATAAGAAAGCCTTCCTCAGTGATCAATGCAAAGAAATAGAGGAAAACAATAGCATGGGAAAGACTAGAGATCTCTTCAAGAAAATTAGAGATACCAAGGGAACATTTCATGCAAAGATGGGCTTGATAAAGGACAGAAATGGTACGGACCTAACAGAAGCAGAAGATATTAAGAAGAGGTGGCAAGAATACATGAAGAAACTGTACAAAAAAGATCTTTATGACCCAGATAATCACGATGGTGTGATCA
Organism: Cervus canadensis; assembly: GCF_019320065.1. Taxonomy (NCBI): domain Eukaryota; kingdom Metazoa; phylum Chordata; class Mammalia; order Artiodactyla; family Cervidae; genus Cervus; species Cervus canadensis. The sequence continues at coordinate 33,397,613 of NC_057392.1, read as the reverse complement.
CTCACTTAGAGCCAGATATCTTGGAATGCAAAGTCAAGTGAAGGATGATGGAATTCCAATTAAGCTATTTCAAATCCTAAAAGATGATGCTGTGAAAGTGCTGCACTCAATATGTCAGCAAATTTGGAAAACTCAGCCGTGGCCACAGGACTGGAAAAGGTCAGTTTTCATTCCAGTCTCAAAGAAGGGCAATGCCAAAGAATGTTCAAACAACTGCACAATTGCACTCATCTCACACTCAAATTAATGCTCAAAATTCTCCAAGCTAGGCTTCAACAGTACATGAACTTCCAGATGTTCAAACTGGATTTAGAAAAGGCAGAGGAACCAGAGATCAAATTGCCAACATACACTGGATCATAGAAAAAGCAAGAGAGTTCCAGAAAAACATCTACTTCTGCTTTATTGATTACGCCAAAGCCTTTGATTGTGTGGATCACAATAAACTGTGGAAAATTCTTAAAGAGATGGGAATACCAGACCACCCTACCTGCTTCCTGAGAAATCTGTATGCAGGTCAAGAAGCAACAGTTATAACCAGACATGGAACAACAGACTGGTTCCAAATTGGGAAAGCAGTTCAAGGCTGTATGTATATTGTCACTCTGCTTACTCAACTTATATGCAGAGTACATCATGGGGAATGCTGGGCTGGATAAAGCTCAAGCTGGAATCAAGATTGCTGGGAGAAATATCAATAACCTCAGATATGCAGATGATATCACCCTTATGGCAGACAGTGAAGAGGAACTAAAGAGCCTTTTGGTGAAAGTAAAAGTGGAAAGTGAAAAAGCTGGCTTAAAACTCAACATTCAAAAAATGAAGATCATGGCATCTAGTCCCATCACTTCATGGCAAATAGATGGGGAAGCAGTGGAAACAGTGACAGAGTTTATTTTCTTGGGCTTCAAAATCACTGCAGATGGTGACTGCTGCCATGAAATTAAAAAGCACTTGCTCTTTGGAAGAAAAGCTATAGCCAACCTAGACAGCATATTAAAAAGCAGAGACATTACTTTGCCAGAAAAGTGTCCATCTAGTCAAAGCTATGGTTTTTCCAGTAGTCATGTGTGGATGTGAGAGTTGGACAATAAAGAAACCTGAGCGCCAAAGAATTGATGCTTTTGAACTGTGGTGTTGGAGACGACTCTTAAGAGTCTTGCAAGTCTTGGAGACTTGGAAGTCTCCAAGGGACCTCAGGGAGATCCAACCAGTCAATTCTAAAGGAAATGAGTCCTGAATATTCATTGGAAGTATGGTGCTGAAGCTGAAACTCCAATACTTTGGCCACCTGATGTAAAGAACTGACTCATTGGAAAAGACCCTGATGATGGGAAAGATTGAAGGTGGGAGGAGAAGGGGATGACAGAGGATGAGATGGTTGGATGGCATCACTGACTTGATGGACATGAGTTTGATCAAGCTCTGGGAGTTGGTGATGGACAGGGAGGCCTGGCGTGCTGTAGTCCATCCAGTCTCAAAGAGTTGGGCACAACAGCAATTGAACTAACTAACTAACCATCCTTATTGTGTGGAAACCCTCCTCTTCACAGCTTGTGAGTAGCTCCATACCTCCAAGTGTCAAATGCATGTTCTAGACTGAATGAAATTCGCTATACATTCCCTTCCAGTGCTGTCTCATTGAGTAAGACTGAAGGATCACCCGTAATTGCAAAAATGGGTAGGAAACCAAAATTTCTAGTTTGGTGAATTTAACACTCCCCAAATCAGGCTTTTGGTTATTAAGAAAATATGGGAGAATGGATGTTTAGTAGGTAAGTAGAGAGCCTTGCAAAATCTCTTTTCAGAGAATAATCTTCCTCATTTGTATATGATGGATATATGTATATGTAAAATGTCTGTGTGTTTCCAGACCATGTTTAAGAGTGTGGGCTTTCATATCTGACAGAACTGAATTTCAGCTTCCTTCTGCTACTTACTCAATATATGACATCAGGGAAGTTATTTCAGCCTATCCATGTCATATTCCTGAGATTACAATAGTATCTACTTCACAAAGTTTTTGTGAGAATAAGAAAGATAGTCTATGTAAAGCGTGTGGCATGGTGCTTCAGTCAGTTCAGTCGCTCAGTCATGTCTGACTTTTCTGACCCCATGGACTGCAGTACCCCAGGCTTCCCTGTCCATCACCAATTCTCAGAGCTGGCTCAAATCCATGTCCACTGAGTCGGTGATGCCATCCACTGTGCTGGAAATATAATAAACTTTCAATAATGTTTCTTATTGTTTTGATCATTTTACAGTATTATCTTACTGCTATTATTATCAACCCCTGAATTTTCTGAACTGATAGGCATTTGTGAAACTAGGCAGGAGCCAGGGTAAGGACCTGCCTTCACCTCCTCCGAAGGGTAGCCGCAAATGGTGGTTCAGCTGCAGGAGCATGAAGGTGTGGCAGCTCCCTGTCCAAGGAAGGGAGAGAAAAACCTACGAATGTATCTGTTTATTCCTTCTCCCTCTTGGTGTCTCTAAAGTAGGCCCATTGCAAGTAATGGCAAATGTGGGAGGGAACCCAGGTGCAATTTGCAGTGAGGCAGGTTGTATGGTACAAGAGATTCTACCCTCACCACAAGGGAAATCCACCCAGTCTACTAGTGGAAAGGAACTAGTCAGGTCTAATTCTGCTATCCATCCCATTGTCCCTTAACCTGGAACCATTTCTGCAGCTTTGCAGGGTAGTTATGCCAACTGAGTATAGCCTGTGATAAAAGGAGGGGCATTACTTCTTGGCTGTCCACCATATTCAAAGCCTGCCTCTATAGGGCTTCCATCGCTGGTCTCCTGCTGGGCTTACTTGATAAATGTATCCTCATGTGGACTTCTGGTTTGAATATTTCTGTAGCAACTGGGAAACCATCTTAAGAAATGACATTTGAATACCCAGAAAAGGAATATCTATCTTCAGTCCAGCCAACAAGTCTACACAATGTCAAGAAGGTATTGGCTGCGCTTGAGTGTTGCACAAGCACTCTATTGCATATTTGATGGACACCCGAAATCACCAGGTAGGTATCTTGTTATTTAGACTGTACTATTTAGGGTCAGTTGAGATAGTCTCACTGCAAGGCCTCTTCAGGGATATTCATTAGGATATCCCAAGTGTCCATGGGCACCAGTGCCTCTGGGCCAGAGATGATACAGATGGCCTTTGACTAGAAGATATGTGCGTGGAAAAGCTTCTTTTTTCACTGCTATAGCTTTGTCACCACAACCCTAAAGGGGTATGTCTATCTGTGCAACACTCACATAATGCACAGAAATCTTTGATGCTCACACCCAATACGACATCTCTAGCACCTCAATAAGGAGGTCTGAGCTCACTGTAGACTCCTTAATGCAATCCTCAATTCAACAATATCATGATAAATTGTATTTCACAGCCATGACATCATTCTGGAGGCACTGGACCCTGACCAAGTGCTGCACACCATCCTCTGCCTCACGTTCATCACCCAGAAGCGCCACTTCTGTCCTGTTTATAGAAGGCATTTATCCCATCTCAACAATGTAATTCTAACAGGATTTTGATCCCCAGAAAGCACAGCAGGAAGTTTTGTCTCAGATTGAGTCCTAGAGTTTACCTTCCCAGCCACTTCCACACCCTTCTCTGTAGTGGAGTGCACTGTTTGAATTCTCTGCATCTTGAGTTTTGTTCCTTTCTTTTCTTTGCCTCTGAGTCTTTACCCCTCTTTCATTCCTTGTACTATCCATGAAAAATGAAAGCTTCTCTCAGCTATATGATGAATATGAAATATGAGTTCATGTAGCAGCTTGAGAAAAGGGGAAATAGATCAAAACTTCTACTTAATGACATGGCAATCAATTAGGTATATACAGAAAATAATTCTGGAAGATAGCTGCCTTATAACCTTTCAGACATTGTGGAAAGTCATGTTCTGATTGCTCAGCCCTCCTTCTTGCTCCTGCACTGTCATTCTTTATTCTCATCCTTTTTGTTTTCCTAGATCCTTTCAGCAATGACAGTCATATTGAAGGTAAATTCTAGAGAAAAGAAATGCTGCAAAAGGAGACTACCTGTCTGAATGTCAATGACCATTTCCAACCACCAGAGACAGAGACATCCAGCTGCATTTGAAATTCCAGACTCAGTGTGGCCTCTGGGGGATGGAGCTGGGATTGCCAATCTTTCTGTACAGTAGAGGGGAAGCCTTGGAACTAAGACTGCTTTTTCCAGCATCCAATTATCTTCCAGGTCCCAGAGCTTTGGAAACCCAGTAAATGGCATGATATACTTCACATAATCATGGCGGAGGCAAGGATTCCTATAATTTCAGGCCAATAATAAATATTTTAGTATAGGGTAAATGTGATGGCGGATACAAATTTGATGGCAAAATATTCCATATAATATAGTATGTGTTAACTTAGTACAAAGATTTATAAATTAAACCAAAAGCAAAAGTCATATTTTTATAACTCTCAGTTTGATATATTTAATCAGGAGTATTTTAATGATAAAAGGTCTTAGAAATTAGTGCTATCACAGGGAATAATGGGAATTGATGATGTTGGCTGAAAACCACCTTCTTCAGTAAAAGTGATCTTGAGTTCATTCATTAATTCACTTATTAACTTACTAACATTTGCTTGCAAAACCCCTAAAATCCAAGTCTTAAATGCTGAAGCCTAAAGTGATGAAACTTTGGAAATATAGGCATAGAAGAAAATATCTGCTTAAAAGTATCCATGCCAAATCTGGATCTTCCCTGTAACGCAGATGGCAAAGAATCTGCCTGCAATGCAAAAGACCTGGGTTTGAATCCTAGGTCAGGAAGATCCTCTAGAGAAGGGAATGGCAATCCTCTCCAGTATTCTTGCCTGAAGAATCCCATGGACAGAGGAGCCTGGTGGGCTACAGTTCATGGGGTCGCAAAGAGTCAGACACGACTGAGTGACTAACACTGCTACTGCTATCCATGCTAAAAAAATGTATGAAAGAAAAACAGAAAAGTAATATTTGTGAGGGCTTCCAGTATTATTACCTTTAATTGGAATGAAGGCTATGGCTGAATACAGACTTCTTTCACTGAATTTGAGTTGGCTATCACCAAGTGAATGAGTGTGTGTGTGTGTGTGTGTGTGTGTGTGTGAATGTGAATGAATGAATGCCCAGCATAATAAAATGTTGGATGAGTCATTGAAAATCATTATGAAATCACTATTTATGTTGTTTTAAGCATTTCTATTGGATATTGGAAAATAGAAATTATACCATGTGTTTGCTATTTTAATTTGATTGAGATTGACAGAGAATCATTCTTCCTGACAATAATCTCCAATTGATAATGTCTAGGAAGATGGCCAAGTTCTAGAAAACACCAATAGGCCTCCTCTTGTAATTTCTCAAAAAAGCATAGGAGATCATTTAATCTAGAAGGAAAATGTTTTCATTGGTCTAAACAAAAATATTGAAAGTGAAAGTGTTATTCACTCAGTTGTGTCTGACTCTTTGGGACCCCATGGGCTGTAGCCCGCCAGGCTCCCCTGTCCATCTAATTCTCCAGGCAAGAATATTGGAATGGGCAGCCATGCCCTTCTCCAGGGGATCTTCCCAACCCAGGGACTGAACTTGGGTTTCCCACATTGCAGGCATATTCTCTACTGTCTGAGCCACTGGGGAAACCCCAAAATATTGAAGAATATTTAAAATCACCAGAAGAGATTTTTATGTATTTTATCCTGAAGAAGCAGGATTTAAAACATCTGCAATAGCTAATTTGATCTAGTCCCTAACTTGATCCATCTGATTAAAACACAAGTATAGATAGGTAGCTACTCATCAAAGCTGAAACCCTTACTTAACTTTGCTAATCTGATGTCCTCTTCTGTTGTGGATTGAATTATATCCTACAAAAGGATGTTGAGGGCTTCCCTTGTGGCTCAACTTGTAAAGAATCGCCTGTGATGCGGGAGACCTGGGCTTTATACCTCGGTTGGGAAGATCCCTGGAGATGGGAAAGGCTACCCACTCCAATATTCTGGCCTGGAGAATCCCATGGACTGTATAGTCCATGGGGTCGCAAAGAGTTGGACATGACTGAGCGACTTCCACTCACTCACTCACTCACTCACTCACTCACTCACTGAAAGGATGTTGAAATCTTAACCCCCAGTACTTGTGACCTTATTTGGAAACAGGCTCTTTGCAGAGGATCAAGTTAAGTTGAGGTCAGTAGGGTGGACCATAATCCAGTATGACTGGTGTCCTTACAAAAAGGAGAAATTTGGACACAGAGATGGACACACACAGGCAGCACATGAAATGAACATAAAGACAAAGATCAGGATGATGCACCTACAAGCCAGGGAATGCCAAAGATTTCTAGCAAACCACAAGAAGGTGGGGGAGAGGCATGGAACAGATTGTCCCTCACAACTCTTAGAAGGAACCGGCCCTGCCATCACCTTAAGCTTGGATTTCTAGCCTTCAGAATGGGAAAAGAATGTGTCTGTTGATTAAGCCACCTAGTGATAGTACTTTGTCATGGGAGCCCTAGCATAGAGATGCAACCCTTAACCCAGTAGTGTTAGCTTTGCTTTGGAAGCTAGGGCTTCCCTAATGGCTCAGATGGTAAAGAATCTGCCTGCAATGTGAGTGACTCAGGTTCCATCCCCGTGTCAATCTCTGGGTTGGGAAGATCCCCTGGAGAAGGAAATGGCCACTCACTCTAGTATTCTTGCCTGGTGAATTCCATGGACAGAGAAGCCTGGTGGGCTACAGTCCACGGGATCACAAAGAATGGGACATGACTGAGTGATTAAGACTGGTAGCAAACAATCCCCAGGCCTCAGTGTCTCCAGGCTGCTCTCTGCTCCAGGCAAGAGCTGAGGGAAATTCTTTCAAAATTCCAGCCCTAAACTTAAGTGTATAAAACTGGTGTGGCATGATAAGATAGGATAAATCATTCCAATATTTAGTCTGTAGATAAAATCCAGAAGTGGTTAGGCCTTAAACCTGACTTTCAACACTGAGAGTTTGCCTATCCTTTAATAATATGCCCATTGAATTAAATTCAATGAATTAAGTTAAGAATATGAACCTACAATGAGGTCCTTTAGATTTTTTTCCATTTCTCCTTTTCCTCTCATTTGTAGCATAGAACTCAGTTATGACTGAGACCAGATAACTGACTTTTCATCAAATTTCCCAAGGTTACTTTCTTAATTCTCAGGTAATAATACTTGAAATGGGTTTTGTGTAGAATTTTAAAAGGTAGTAGTTTTCTATTTGCAGTGATAGACGAGGATATGGAAGAAAAGGTAGAATTCTGTCACAATTTTGCTATCTCTGGAAACAATCCACAGCAGAAACAGTGATTCAGAAAGTTGGACTAGTGACATGTACCATTGCGTATACAGAGGGCTTCCCTCATAGCTCAGTTGGGAAAGAATCTGCCTGCAGCACAGGAGACCCGGGCCTGGGTTGGGAACATCCCCTGGAGAAGAAATGGCAACCCACTCCGGTATTCTTTCCTGGAAAATTCCATGGACAGAGGAGCCTGACAGGCTACAGGCCATGGGGTCACAAGAGTTGGACACGGCTTAGTGACTAAACCACCACCACTACCACCATGGTGAAGCATAAGAAATTAACTAAAGATAAATTTGAGAGAAAATAGGAGCTACTTAATAAAAAGTCAGAATAAAAGAACATATTGATAATCAATAGTATACATGAGAAATACAGATGTTAAAAAAATGAGACAATAAAGTCTTACTCTCTTGGAAAAGTATTAGTCGCTCAGTCGTGTCCAACTCTTTGTGACCCCATGAACTGAAACACGCCAGGTTCCTCTGTCCATGGGATTTTCCAGGCAAGAATACTGGAGTGGGTTGCCATTTTCTTCTCCATGGCTCTTCACAACCCAGAGATCGAACTCAGGTCTCTTGCATTGCAGGCAGATTCTTTACCATCTGATGCACCAGGGAAGTCCTTACTCTTTCAGATGAATTAAAAAAAGAAAAATATAAGACATACTCTGGCTATTTCATATCTTTCAGAGTAGAAAATTTTTTTATTCCCTCCCATCTTAAAATTAAAGACCAAAGGAATTAAAATTTGTCCAGCTTTTACTTCTATATCATACTATCAAAATCAGAAGATAATACAATAATGTTTAAATATTGTGAGGGAAAAGAACAAAATGCAGGAATGCCATGCCCAGCAAAGATGCGACTACTGTGTCAAGTAGTCGGATTTGGTGCTCTTAGATCTGTATTGAAAACAAAAGGACCAAAGGTATAAAGGGGTAGCAAAAATGACAAGAGTCAAGGGAAAACTATCGTAAGTGAAATATAATCATTGCAATATATGGTATTAATTATAATGAGTTTATAATGCTAATGCACTAACACATGCACAAATGAAACATTCATGCATGCACAAAATAACAGTAGAAAATCATGTAAAATAAAAGGAAAAGGAGAGGATTTTAATTCATTGTAGTTAATCTACTACAGATCTAATGAGAAAAAGTTAAATACATGGAAAAACAAAGTACATGTGACAAAGTAAAAGGCATGTTACAGAGCTTATTTTGGAAGCTGGAAATTTCCCAAGTATTTTCTACAGAACAAACATCATCTTAGATATGTAACCTCACAAAACATCAGTGTAAGAACTAAAAAGAAAAGAAAAAACCCAGAGTAATGGAAATACTTGAGAAAGTGACTAGAAAAATTTTGTATGAATATATGTATGAATACACACACATATATGTGTATATCTCTCTATATATATGACATACACAAATTGAATTTTACAATTACACTTATCTCACACACTAGCAAAGTGATGCTCAAAATTCTCCAAGCCAGGCTTCAACAGTCCATGAATTGTGGACTTCCAGATGTTCAAGCTGGATTTAGAAAAGGCAGAGGAACCAGAGATCAAATTGCCAACATCTGTTGGATCATAGAAAAAGCAAGAGAGTTCTAGAAAAACATCTACTTCTGCTTTATTGATTATGCCAAAGCCTTTGACTGTGTGGATCACAATAAATTGGAAAATTCTGAAAGAGATGGGAATACCAGACCACCTGACTTGCTTCCTGAGAAACCTGTATGCAGGTCAAGAAGGAACAGTTAGAACTGGACATGGAACAACAGACTGGTTCCAAATTGGGAAAAGAGTATGTCAAGGCTGTATATTGTCACCCTGCTTATTTAACTTATATACAGAGTACATCACAAGAAACGCTGGACTGAATGAAGCACAAACTGAAATCAAGATTGCAGGAGAAATATCAATAACCTCAGATATACAGATGACACCACCTTTATGGCAGAAAGTGAAGAAGAACTAAAGAGCCTCTTGATGAAAGTGAAAGAGGAGAGTGAAAAAGTTGGCTTAAAACTCAACATTCAGAAAATGAAGATCATGGCATCTGGTCCCATCACTTCATGGTAAATAGATGGGGAAACAGTGAAAACAGTGACAGACTCAATTTTCTTGGGCTCCAAAAGCACTGCAGATGGTTACTGCAGCCATGAAATTAAAAGATGCTTGCTCCTTGGAAGAAAAGCTATGACCAACCTAGACAGTGTATTAAAAAGCAGAGACATTACTTTGCTAACACAGGTCCATCTAATCAAGGCTATGGTTTTTCCAGTAGTCATATATGGATGTGTGAGCTGGACTATAAAGAAAGCTGAGTGCCAAAGAATTGATGCTTTTGAACTGTGGTGTTGGAGAAGACTCTTGAGAGTCCCTTGGACTGCAAGGAGATCCAACCAGTCCATCCTAAAGGAAATTAGTCCTGAATAGTCATTGGAAGGATTGATGTTGAAGCTGAAACTCCAATACTTTGGCCACCTGATGAGAAGAGCTGACTCATTGGAAAAGACCCTGATGCTGGGAAAGATTGAAGGTGGGAGGAGAAGGGGACAACAGAGGATGAGATGGTTGGATGACATCACCGACTCAATGGGCATGAGTTTGAGTAAACTCAGTGAGTTGGTGATGGACAGGGAGGCCTGGCGTGCTGCAGTCCATGGAGTCGCAGAGTCGGGCATGACTGAACGACTGAACTGAACTGAACAAATTGAATATTAGTAAAGATTAAAAGGGGCTTCCCTGATCGCTCAGTTGGTAAAGAATCCACCTGCAATGCAGAAGACCCTGGTTCGATTCCTGGGTCGGGAAGATCCGCTGGAGAAGGGATAGGCTATCTACTCCAGTATTCTTGGGCTTCCCTTATGGCCCAGCTAGTAAAGAATCCGCCTGCAATGCGGGAGAACTGGGTTCGATCCCTGGGTTGGGAAGATCCCCTGGAGAAGGGAAAGGCTACCCACTCCAGTATTCTGGCCTGGAGAATTCCATGGACTGTATAATCCATGGGGTCGCAAAGAGTTGGACACGACTGAGCAACTTTTACTTTCACTTCACTTTCAGTGATTATAAACTAGAAAACTTTCCAAGTCATGGTGGAAAACATGAATTATCACCTTGCTCTGATAAGCATTTAAAGTTTTTTTTAAATTATATTGAAGTATAGTTGATTTAAAATGTTGTGTTTAACTTCTGTTGTATAGTGAACGGACTCAGTTATTGAATGTTACTTTTCATATTCTTTTCCATTATGACTTATCACAGGACGTTGAATATAGTTCCCTTGCTGTACATTAGGACCGCGTTTATTCATCCTGTGTGAAATAGTTTGAATGTGCTAACCTCAGACTCCCAGTCCTTCCCTCTTCCACCACCTGTCCCCCTTGGCAACCACAAATTGGACTCCATTTCTGTGAGTCTGGTTTTGTTTCGTAGGTGTGTTCATTTGTGTCATATTTTAGATTCTACATGTAAGTGATATCATATGTATTTGTCTTTCTCCTTCTGACTTACATCACTTAGGATGATAATCTCTTCTGCAAATGGAATTCAGTTCAGTTCACTCGCTCAGTTGTGTCTGACTCTTTGCGACCCCATGGACTGCAGCACGCCAGGCCTGCCTGTCCATCACCAACTCCCGGAGTCCAACCAAACCCATGTCCATCGAGTCGGTGATGCCATCCAGCCTTCTCATCCTCTGTTGTCCCCTTCTCCTCCTGCCCCCAATCCCTCCCAGCATCAGGAATTGCTTCTTACATTTTTATGGTTGTGAAGTGAACGTTGCTCAGTCATGTCCGACTCTTTGTGACCCCATGGACTATATGGTCCGTGGAATTTTCCAGGCCAGAATACTGGAGTGGGTAGCCTTTCCCTTCTCCAGGGCATCTTCCTAACCAGGGATTGAACCCAGGTCTCCTGCATCGCAGGCAGATTCTTTACCAGCTGAGCCACAAGGGAAGCCCTTTTTATGGCTGAGTAGTGTTCAGTTCTTTATCTATTCATCTGTCAATAGACATTTAGGTTGCTTCTATGTCTTGGCTATTGTAAATTGTGCTGTTTTGAACATATGGGTGCTTATATCTTTTTGAATTATAGTTTTTACTGAGCATATGCCCAGGAGTGGGATTGCTGTATCATATGGCAACTCTATTTTTAGTTTTTTGAGGAAACTCCATACTGTTTTCCATAGTGACTGTACCAATTTACATGTTTTTCCATACTGTAATATGGTTCTCTTTTCTCCACACCCTCTCTAACATTTACTATTTGTAGACATTTTAATGATGGCCATTCTGACTGGTGCGAGTTAGTACCCTACTGTTGTTTTGATTTTCATTTATCTAACAATTAGTGATAGTGAGCATCTTTCCATGTGCCTACTGGTCATGTGTCTCTTCTCTGGATAAATGTCTGTTGAGGTCTTCTGCCCATTTTTAGATCGGGTTGTTTGGTTTTTTGTTATGGAATTGTAGGAGTTGTTTGTATATTTTGAAAATTAAGCCCTTGTCTGTCACATCATTTGCCACCCAGTCCATAGGTTTTCTGTTTGTTTTGTTATAGTTTCCTTTGCTGTGAAAAGGTTTATAAGTGTGAATAGGCCCCATTTGTTTATTTTTGTTTTTATTTCTATTGCCTTGGGAGGCTAACCTAAGAAACCATTGGTAGCAATTATGTCAGAACATGTTTTCCTATGTTCTCCTCTAGGAGTTTTATGGTCCCTTGTCTTATATTTAAGTCTTTTAGCCACTTCAAGATTAGTTTTTGTGCATTGTGTGAGGGTGTGTTTCAGCTTCACTGATTTATGTGCAGCCGTTTAGCTTTCCCAACACCACTTGCTGAAGAGACTGTCTTTTCCTCATAGTATATTCTTGCCTCCTTTGTTGAAGATTAATTGTCCATAGGGATGTGGGTTCATTTCTGGGGTCTCTATTCAGTTTTATCGATCCATATGTCTGTTTTTGTACTGATGCCATGCTGTTTTGATTACTGTTTCTTAGTAGTATTGTCTGAAGTCTGAGCAGGTAATGCCTCCTGCTTTGCTCTTTACCCTCATGATTATTTTGGCAAGTCTGAGTCTTTTATGTTTCCATGAAGATTTTAGAATTATTTGTTGTAGTTCTGTGAAAAATATAATGGATATTTTGAGAGGTATTGCATTAAATCTGTAGACTGCTTTGGGTATTATGATCATTATAAGAATATTAATTCTTCAGAACATTCAAAGTATTTTAAAACAAATATGTAAAATGATGCAAAAAGACATAAATTTCAAATCATTAAAAATATACATTGTTCAAAAAAGTTAACTATGTAAAGTTTTTTAAAGTGTAAATCTTTATTGACATATTTAAAATAAGACTTGAATAAAAATATCACTGATTCTTAGAAGAATCTCCCTTCCTTGGTCTTTTGTATATTTAAAAAAATCACATTCAGTTTTAAGAATCTTTGTGCTTAACTTGTAAACACAAAGCCAGCATTGTATTTGAATGAAGTATAGGCATTCCTTTAAACTCAAGGACAATATAATAATGATGCCCAATTTTATCTTTCTTATTTCCTAATGCAGTACACATTGAAAGACAGAGAAAAGGAATGAGAAATCTTCCACATATTGGAAGCAACTAACTAATTGTCTTTATTAGGTAAATGGATAAACACTATGGCATATCTGTACAGTGAAGTATTATTTAGCAATAAAAAAATGAGCTATCAAGCCATTGAAAGGCATCTTAAAAGCATAAAGCAAATTAAAAGAAACTGATATGAACTACATAAAATACATAATTCTAATTATATCACATTCTGGAAAAGACAAAAGAAGTAGAGATAACAAAATTATCAATGGTTGTTAGGGGTTCTGGAAGAGGGAATGAGGGGTGTATGAACAGATGCACAGGGGATTTTTAGGGTAGTGAAACTATTTGTTTGATACTGTAAAAGTGGGTGCATAATATTATGTGTTTGTCAAAACCAATAGAACTGAATAACACAAAGAGTAAGCCATACAGTAAATTATGGACTTTAATTAATAATATTGTATCATTATTGGTTTATTAACTGTACCAGATGTGCCACACTAATTCAAGATGTTAATAGTAGGGGAAGGGGAAGCAGGGGAGTATATGAAAACTCCCTGTACTTTTTGCTCAACTTTTCTGTGAACTTAAAACTGCTCTAAAATAAAATCCATTAATTATAACAAAACACAAGAGAAATAATAAATATAGAGGAGAATAATTAAAAAGTAATTATTTGCAAAGAAGTGTTTCTCAATTTATTTTATATTTTTCTATATGGTGCTATAATTTTCCCAATTGTTAAGCTTTTATTGATGTACAACTGGAATATAACATTGTGTTAGTTTCAGGTATGCAACACAGTGATTTGATATTCATATGTATTGCAAAATATAACCATATCTTTCTATTATTTTATGTATTTTACTATTTTAACTGAAACAATATTTAAATTTTGACTTTACAAGAAACAAATATCTAACTTAGTGTTTGCTTACCATGAATGAGTGGACAGAATGATTTTAGGGTATTTGTTGTTGTTGTTCAGCCACTAAGTGATGTCTGACTCTGTGACCCCAGGGACTGCAGCATGCCAGACTCCTCTGATATTCACTATCTCCCAGAGTTTGCTCAAATTCATGTGCATTGAGTCAGTGATGCTGTCTAACCAACTCACCCTCTGCCACCTCTTCCTCCTTTTGCCTTCAATCTCTCCTAGCATCAGGGTCTTTTTCCAATGAGTAGGCTTTTTGCATCAGGTGGCCAAAGTATGGAGCTTCAGCTTCAGCAACTGTACTTCCAATGAATATCTGAGGTTGATTTCCTTTAGGATTGATTGGTTTGATCTCCTTGCAGTCCAGGAACTCTCAGTCTTTTCCAGCACCAGAATTTGAAAGCATCAATTATTTGGTGTTCAGTCCAAGTCTCACATCCAAACATGACTACTGGAAAATCATAGCTTTGACTACACACACCTTTGTTGGCAAAATACACCCAATATAGGAGTGTCTAAATACACAAATATTAACATATATTAATATAAAAGGAGAAACTGACAGTAAATAGTTGAGAACTATAACACCCCACTTACATCAATGAACAGGTCATTCAGACAGAAAACCAATAAGAAAATATTGGCTTTGAATGACATATTATACCAGGTGGACTTAACAGTTATATATGGAACATTTCACTCCGAAGGAGCAGATAACATACTCTTTTCAAGTGCATTTCAAACATTCTTCAGGATAGATCACATGCTAGGACACAAAAGGTCTCAATAAATTTAAGAAAATGGAAACCATATCAATCATCTTTCTGACCACAATGGAACAAGAATGGAAATCAGCTATAAAAAACTTGCAAAACCCACAAACATGGAGGCCAAGCAGTATGCTACTAAAAAACCAGTGGGTCACTGAATAAATCAAACAGGAAATAAAAAATATCTAGAGACAAATGAAAATGGAAACATAATGATCCAAAATCTATGCAGCACAACAAAAGCAGTTTTAAGAGGGAAGTTCTTACATCAGGAACAAAAAAAAAAATCTCAAATAAGCCACCTAACTTTACACCAAAGGAACCAGAAAAACAAGAACAAGCAAAATCCAATGTCATCAGAAAGAAAGAATAAAGATCTAAATGGAAATAAATGAAATAGATTCTTTTTTTTTCATTTATTTTTATTGGAGGCTAATACTTATTAGTTGGAGGCTAATTACTTCACAACATTACAGTGGGTTTTGTCATACATTGACATGAATCATCTATGGAGTTACATGTATTCCCCATCCCGATCCTCCCTCCCACCTCCCTCTCCACCTGATTCCTCTGGGTCTTCCCAGTGCACCAGCCCCGAGCACTTGTCTCATGCATCCAACCTGGGCTGGTGATCTGTTTCACCCTAGATAATATACACGCTGTTCTTTCGAAACATCCCACCCTCGCCTTCTCCCACAGTCCAAAAGTCTCTTCTGTACATCTGTGTCTCTTTTTCTGTTTTGCATATAAGGTTATCATTACCATCTTTCTAAATTCCATATATATGTGTTAGTATGCTGTAATGTTCTTTATCTTTCTGGCTTACTTCACTCTGTATAATGGGCTCCAGTTTCATCCATCTCATTAGAACTGGTTCAAATGAATTCTTTTTAACTGCTGAGTAATATTCCATGGTGTATATGTACCACAGCTTCCTTATCCATTCATCTGCTGATGGGCATCTAGGTTGCTTCCATGTCCTGGCTATTATAAACAGTGCTGCGATGAACACTGGGGTGCACGTGTCTCTTTCAGATCTGGTTTCCTCCGTGTGTATGCCCAGCAGTGGGATTGCTGGGTCATATGGCAGTTCTATTTCCAGTTTTTTAAGAAATCGCCACACTGTTCTCCATAGTGGCTGTACTAGTTTGCATTCCCACCAACAGTGTAAGAGGGTTCCCTTTTCTCCACACCCTCTCCAGCATTTATTGCTTGTAGACGTTTGGATAGCAGCCATCCTGAGTGGCGTGTAATGGTACCTCATTGTGGTTTTGATTTGCATTTCTCTGATAATGAGTGATGTGGAGCATCTTTTCATGTGTTTGTTAGCCCTCTGTATGTCTCCTGTGGAGAAATGTCTGTTTAGTTCTTTGGCCCATTTTTTGATTGGGTCATTTATTTTTCTGGAATTGAGCTGCAGGAGTTGCTTGTATATTTTTGAGATTAATCCTTTGTCTGTTGCTTCATTTGCTATTATTTTCTCCCAATCTGAGGGCTGTCTTTTCACCTTACTTATAGTTTCCTTTGTAGTGCAAAAGCTTTTAAGTTTCATTAGGTCCCATTTGTTTATTTTTGCTTTTATTTCCAATATTCTGGGAGGTGGGTCATAGAGGATCCTGCTGTGATTTATGTCGGAGAGTGTTTTGCCTATGTTCTCCTCTAGGAGTTTTATAGTTTCTGGTCTTACATTTAGATCTTTAATCCATTTTGAGTTTATTTTTGTGTGTGGTGTTAGAAAGTGTTCTAGTTTCATTCTTTTACAAGTGGTTGACCAGTTTTCCCAGCACCACTTGTTAAAGAGGTTGTCTTTTTTCCATTGTATATCCTTGCCTCCTTTGTCAAAGATAAGGTGTCCATAGGTTCGTGGATTTATCTCTGGGCTTTCTATTCTGTTCCATTGATCTATATTTCTGTCTTTGTGCCAGTACCATACTGTCTTGATGACTGTGGCTTTGTAGTAGAGTCTGAAGTCAGGCAGGTTGATTCCTCCAGTTCCATTCTTCTTTCTCAAGATTACTTTGGCTATTCGAGGTTTTTTGTATTTCCATACAAATTGTGAAATTATTTGGTCTAGTTCTGTGAAAAATACCGTTGGTAGCTTGATAGGGATTGCATTGAATCTATAGATTGCTTTAGGTAGAATAGCCATTTTGACAACATTGATTCTTCCAATCCATGAACACGGTATGTTTCTCCATCTGTTTGTGTCCTCTTTGATTTCTTTCATCAGTGTTTTATAGTTTTCTATGTATAGGTCTTTTGTTTCTTTAGGTAAATATACTCCTAAGTATTTTATTCTTTTTGTTGCAATGGTGAATGGTATTGTTTCCTTAATTTCTCTTTCTGTTTTTTCATTGTTAGTATATAGGAATGCAAGGGATTTCTGTGTGTTAATTTTATATCCTGCAACTTTACTATATTCATTGATTAGCTCTAGTAATTTTCTGGAAGAGTCTTTAGGGTTTTCTATGTAGAGGATCATGTCATCTGCAAACAGTGAAATAGATTCTTACAAACATAGAAAAGAGCAATGAAACTAACTCCTGGTTCTTTGAAAAGATAAAGAAAATTGATAAACATTTAGCCAGACTGATCAAGAAGAAAGAGAAAAGACCTAAATAAATTTTAAAAATTAAAGAGGAGAAGTTGCAAGCAACACCACAAAAATACAAAAGATGATAAGATATTATTATAGATAATTATATGCCAATAAGGTAGAAAACCTAGAAGAAATGGACATTCCTAGAAATGTACTATCTCTCAAGGCTGAACCAAAAAGAAATAGAAAATATGAACAGACCAATTATAGGTAATGAAATTGAATCAGTAATTACATAAACTCCTAATGAAAAAAAGTCCATGATCAGATATTAAAGCTTTACAGTTAAACTCTATCAAACATTCAGAGAAATTAACACCTATACTTCTCAAACTCTTCCAAAAAGTTAAACAGGAAAAAAACACTCCCAAAATCATTCTATCAGGCCAGAATTACTCTGATTTTGGTATCAGAGAAAAAGAAAGTTACAGGCTAACATCACTGGATGCAAAAATCCTCAACAAACTACTACTAAACCAAATTCAGCTGTACATTAGAAGAGTCATACACTGTGATCAAGTTGGATTTAGTCAGGGACATGAGGTGGTTCAACACCCACAAATTAACCAACACCACCTTACCCAATAACAAATTGAAGAATAATAATCATATAATCATCTCAGTGACGGACTTCCCCGGTGGCTCAATGATAAAGAACCTGCCTGCAATGCAGGAAATGTAGGTTTGATCCTTGGGTCAGGATGATCTCCTGGAGAAGGAAATAGTAGCCCACAGTATTCTTGCCTGGGAAATCCTGTGGACAGAGAAGCCTGCTGGCCTAGAGTCTGCAAGCTCACATAAGATCTGGACACAAGTTAGTGACTAAACAGCAGCAACAACCATCTCAAGAGCCAGAAAAAGCTTTTGACAGATGTCAGTATCAATTTGATTAAAAAAAACTCTCTCAATAAATTGGGTATAGAGAGAACACACTTTAATATTAAAAAGGCCATGCATGCAAGCTTACAGCTAACACAGTCAATGGTGAAAAGCTAAAACCTTTTCTCTAAGGTCAGGAAGAAGACAAGTATGCTTACTCTCATTACTTTTTTCAACATAGTATTGGAAGTCCTAGCCACAGAAATCAAATAATAAAAAGAAACAAAAAGGATCCCAGTTGAAAAAGGAGAAGTAAAGCTGTCACTGTTTGTAGATGACATGATATTATTTGTAGAAAATTCTAAAGATGCCATCCCAAAACTATTAGAATAAGTGAACTCAATAAATTTGGAGGATGCAAAATTAATATATAGAAATTTGCTTCATTTTATATGTTAACAATGAAAGAGGAATTAAGGAAACAATCCCATTTATAATTGCATCAAATAATAAAAATACCTAGGAATAAACTTATGTAAGAAGGCAAAACACCATACTCTGAAAACTATAAGATGCTGATGAAAGAAACTGAAGATAGACAGATGGAAAGATATACCGTGATCATGTATAGAATGAGTTAAATACTGCTAAAATAGTTCTACTCTCCAAGGCAATTTATAGAGTTAGTGCAATTCTTATAAATATACCGATACCATTTTTCACACTACTAGAACAAATGATTCTAAAATTTGTATGGAAACAGAAAAGACCCTAAATAGTGAAAACAATCTTGAGAAAGAGTAACAAAACTGGATTGGAGGTATTACACTCCCAGATTCAAACTATACCACAAAGCTACAGTAATCAAAATAGTATGGTACTGGTTAAAAAAAAACAAAAACCAGACACACCACATATGTGCTCAATTAGTGTGACAAAGGAGGCAAGAATATGCAATGGGGAAAATACTGTCTCTTTAATAAATAGTTTTAGAAAAATCGGACAGCCACACACAAAAGAAGCAAACTGGATTATGTTTTCATGTCACATACAAAAATTAGCTCAAAATGGATTAAATACTTACATGTGAGACCTGAAACCAAAAAGCTCCTGGAAGCAGCACAGGCACTACAGCCTTTGACACTGGTCTTAGCAATATTTGGGAGGGCATGTCTCCCCAGGCAAGAGAAACAGCAGGAAAACTGAGACTGCATCAAAGCCTGTGAAGCTTTTATTCACTGAAGAAAACTATCACCAATGTGAAAAGGCAGCCCATGGGACAGGAAAAGATATTTGCTAGCGATGTATTCAGTAAAGGGTTAATATCCAAAATAAACAAAGGGCTAAAAGAAATCATCATAAAAAAAGTACAAACAGCCCAGTTGAAAATGCACAGAGGACCTGAACAGACATTTTTCCAAAGAAGATTATGGTTAACAGAATATGAAAAGATAATCTAAATTACTAACCATCAGGGAAATGCAAGTCAAAACTACAATGAGATACCGCCTCACAGCCATCAGAAAGGCTGTTATCAAAAAGACACCAAGTAACAAGTGCTGGTGAGGATGTAGAGTACATGAGACGCTTGTGTAGTTAGTGAGAAGGTATATTAGTGTAGCCTCTAGGGAAAGCAATGTGGAGGTGCCTCAAAAAATAAAAAAATAGGACTTCCATGTGATCCAGCAATTTCACTTCTGGATTTTTACTTGAAGGAAAAAAAAATCCCCACTAGTTTGAAAGGATATATGAACTCTTTATGTTCATAACAGCATTATTTAAAATAGCCAGGATATAGAAGCAACTTAAGTGTTGATCCATAGATGAATGAATAAGGAAAATGTGGTGTGTGTGTGTGTGTGTGTGTGTGTGTATATATATATGTGTGTGTGTGTGTATTCACTTCTATGCTGAATCTAAAAAAACAAAATCAGCAAAGCAAAATGAAAACAGGCATACAGATACAGAGAAGAAATGGATGGTTGCCAGAGGTTGGGGGGTGAGAGGAGGAAGTGAATAAGTATAGGAGATTAAAAGGCATAAACCTCCAGTAATATAACATCATAAGGATTTATTATACAGCTTAAGGAAGATGGTCAATAATATGTGATAACTGAATGGGGACACTTGTTTACTAAACTTATCATGGTAAACATTTCATAATGTATGCAAATGTCAAATCTCTAAGTAGTACATCTGAAACAAACATCATAATATTTTACTTCAACTATATTTCAATTAAAATAGAAGTACAATTGGGAAGCAAAATGTGAGAAATTATTAAAAATGTAGAATATAGCAACACTGAGTAGAACATTTTTTAAAAGTTTGTAACACTTTGTATTGATAAAGTTGGGGTAAAATATATGTATTTTTAAGTTGCTACAGCTTGATTTAAAATAAAAATAATTGGGTTGACAGTAGGTATTTACTACATCTCAAAAATACAACTTCTCTGAGAATTTACTTAAAAATATGTTTGTAAGTGGCCAATAAGTGTATAAAATTGTCTGGCCCCATTGAGCGAGTAGGTTGTAGCTCCATGTGAAATCTAAACGAGCATGTATGAAGCTGCTGCAGAGCAACGAGCATGACTAAATAGAAGAGGCTGTAGTAGCACGTGAGGATGGTGACTTTCATTGAGCATTTTTGCATCTGTAAAACTCTGTGTATTTGGGCAAATTGACTTTTCTGAAAATTGGAACAAGCACTGGCTCTGTTATTATAGGAGCCGGGGAGTGATGAGAGAAGCGCGGGCTGCAGATCCCAGAGCCTGACGTCTCCTGTTTATGACTGGAGTTGTCCCCTGCGCTCACCTGAGACTAACTCTTAGGTGAACCCTCACCGTGAGAACAGACGGCTATGCTGACATAACCCAGTCTCGTCTCTTCAATTGTCCTAGCTTAGAATTCCTAGGGTATAAATCTTTCCATTTACTGGCATGGGGTTCATGTGCTTGCTGCTAAATCTTAAAGTCCCTGGGGGTCATTTTAACAAAATTTCCAGCTAGAGAGTTGGTAGAACAAAAACTTTCATCCCTGTTACTAAGGGTTTAGACCACAAGTGAAAGCTAACCAGATTTTTCTTTTCTCAAGTAGCTTTCCAGAGGTGACTTTGTATGCTTAGAGAAACTTCAGCAATCTACCCCAGGTCTTGTCTGGCGTGCATTCTATAGTTTTAATTCTGAAAATCTATAAAAGCTATTTTTTTGACATTTGGGAGTGACATTTATTTTCAGCGAGTTATGAAATGTTCCATGTGTTATTTGCCTTCATTTCAAGTTCGACTGCTCTCGTGATCTCCTTTGTCATTGATGAGTGATCTGTTCAGCAGGCTAAAACATCATTTGAGAAGGAACCGACACCCAAAATTTCTGCTACATGACTTTTTCTGACTTATTTGGTGGTGGAGTGAGAGATATTTTTTAAATGATTAGCTGAAAACCTTAGGAAGTGAGGATGATCAATCTTAATGAGTTTCAGCATAGAAGATATCTATATTCCAAGTTTATTTTATATATACTTTTTGAAATTCTATTGCTCTTTGAAATAAAATAATACAAGATGAATTTATAAATATAGGTTGCTTCTCCCTCTCCATAACACACACCCTTGGTGACTTTTCTCCAATAAAAATCTTTTCAACATATAATAATAATAGCAAAAACTTTTAATAAACTGATACCTCTTTCCATAGAGTACTGATGATAGTCATCCATTATAAAATAATTAAGATTCTCTTCTTAATGGACAAATTTGATTAAACAATTTATATGCCATGAGGATATCACAATGCTACCACATACAAAACACATTTTTATACACAAATATTTGTGGACACTTGGTTGAGATTATTTGTAGAATAATCTTCTAGAACCTCCATCAAATTGTATGTGCACTTTGAAAATTAACAGTCACCGCAATGAAGATGTGCTGCAACTAAGACTTGGCACAGCCAAATAAATAAATAAGCTAATTAGCTAAAAAAAGTTGACAGATGTTGCTCAAATTGCCCATTAGAAGGTGGTACCAGTTTACCCTACCATCCATAGATGTTTTATTAATCATGAAAACCATCAGTCTTTGCCCTTTATCAATTTTCCCATGGAATAACTAATCTTTTATATATTTAACATTTGTAATTTTTCCATATACTAAGAAAATTATCATTTTGTCATTGGTTGCATATATTTTGTCTGTAATGTTGACATTGTTCATACTATTTTTTTTGGTACAAAAGTTTTCATTTTTACGTAATCAGATTTATCAGTCTTTTTCATTTATTTTTTCAGTGTTTCTGTCCTTACGGCACTAGGTTTTGTGTCCTGATTGGAAAGGAATTCTGTGCTCAAAGATTTTCATGTATGTGTGTGCATTTGTTCTTCTGGCACTTTTACTATTTCATTTTTTTAAATACCTAAATCTTTGATCTTCTGGAATTTATGTTTTAGTGCAAGGGGTGAATTAGAATCCAGCTAATTTTTTAATGCTAGTTGTTTCTCTTGCCTGAAAAAATTCCATGCGCTGAGAAGCCTGGTAGGCTACAGTCCACAGAATCACGAAGAGTCGGACACGACTGAGTGAATTCACTTCACTTCACATCATTGCTCACATCATATATTGTATCCATATCAATATTAACTTTGTCATATACCAGACATCTACCACATTTGTGTGTAATTCTGCTCTCTCCATTATTGAGTTCAATAATCTATCTTCAGCAGTGAGCTGATTTCATTACATAATGTGCTTTCAGACCTGGTAGGGCTCATTCCTATTTATTGATAACACGCGTACATATGGAGGGAGAATGTGGAGACTGGGTGAGAAGTATTTTATAGTTTACTAAGCTTAAATTAAGGCTGTGGTTCTTCCAGTGGTCATGTATGGATGTGAGAGTTGGACTGTGAAGAAAGCTGAGCGCTGAAAAATTGATGCTTTTGAACTGTGGTGTTGGAGAAGACTCTTGATAGTCCCTTGGACTGCAAGGAGATCCAACCAGTCCATCCTAAAGGACATCAGTCCTGGGTATTCATTGGAAGGACTGATGCTGAAGCTGAAGCTCCAATACTTTGGCCACCTCATGCGAAGAGTTGACTCATTGGAAAAGACCCTGATGCTAGGAGGGATTGGAGGCAGGAGGAGAAGGGGACGACAGAGGATGAGATGGTTGGATGGCATCACCAACTCAGTGAACATGGGTTTGGGAGTTGGTGGGAATTGGTGATGGACAGGGAGGCCTGGCATGCTGCAGTTCATGGGGTCGCAAAGAGTCGGACACGACTGAGCGACTGAACTGAACTGAAGCTTTAAATCCTGGAACCTGGTTTTTATCTTTGAAAAATGAGGCTGTTCATCCTTAATCCCTTGATAGCTTTTTGAGAGCACACTTCAGACATGGTTGCGTTTCTCATTTGTTCTTGAATTGCACATTTTAGACAAATGAGATGTCGGGACTGCTATCAAACAAGGACAAAACCTGAAACTCTTGCTCCTAGACACAGATTTAAAAGGTTAGTGCCAAGAGAAGCTATATTTTTAACATTCATCTGAGCATTAGAATGTTTCCTACAGAGGAGAACACACTGGTTATGGCTGGTGTCAAGATATAAGAATAACATCAGTTTAATGCATTTTCCATTTTAAGTGAAAGTGGCACTATGATTTCACAGGACATTATGTGAACTACAGACTGGGTAATACCAAGAGTCCCAAGAAATCTTAGTTATGAATGAACTCATGTGAGTGACTCAAATACATTCAGGTTTCCTGTTAACATTTGCTGAAGTCTTATCAATTTTCAAGGTGAAATTTTAAGATGGCTTCCCCCTCAAAGCATACTCTGGTCCTTGGGTCAGATGTCATCTTTCCACCTCTGTTTCCCATGGCCCACGTAGCTTCTGTTACAGTTCTTCTCCCATCTGCCCTGTATTCTAGCACCTGTTTCCTCCTTTTGATTATAACTGACTTGAGTTCGGTTCTCCCTGCGGTCTTATTTATAGTATTCACGCATTAAATGCTTCTCTCACTGAGTGGAATTTTGCTTATTTTTGTTATGTTATCAGCATATAGTCCCTTTACGATGCTGTGTTGGTTTCTGCTGTACCATGAAGTGAACCAGCGACGTGTTTACTTATAAGCCCGCTTTCTTGAGCCTTCCTCCCTGCCCACATCCCACCCGTCTGGGTCATCACAGAGCCCCGAGCTGAGCTCCCCACACTGCACAGCCGAGTCCCAGCAGCTACCTGCTCCACACACGGTAATGTGTATGTGTGGTCACAATCTCCTAATTCGTCCCATCCTCCCAACCCCTTCATGTCCACAGGTCCACTCTCTATGTCTGCATCTCTATTCCTACCCTGCAAAGAGGTTCCTCTGTACCATTTTTCTAGAGTCCACATATATGCATTAATACTATTTTTAGTATTAGTATTACTAATTAGTATTACTAAAAAAAATACTATTTTTATTTCTCTCTTTCTTACTTCACTCTGTGTGACACTCCAGGTCCATCCACATCACTACAAATGACCCCAAATCATTCCTTTTTATGGCCGGATAGTATCCCATTGTATATACGTATCATACTTTTTTAACCTGAATGGAGTTTTAAAGCTTCTGAATGTTCAGGATTCTATGAAAATGATTCTTTAGTTTTCCTGTTGCTGCTGGATTAAATCACCACAAGTTTGATGGCCGAAAACAATAGAAATTCATTCTCTCACAGTTCCGGAACCAGAAGTCCAAAATCAATGTCACTGGGATGAAATCAAGTTGGGCCATGCTGTTTTTGGAAGCCCCAGGGCAGAATGTTTTTCTTATGTTTTCGAGGTTCTGGTGGTTGCTGGTCTTCCTTGGAACGTGGCTCTATTGCTCCATCTCTGCCCATCTTCACGTTTCCTTCTCTGCGTGCAGAACCTCCCTGTGCCTGTCTCTCTCAAGAACTCTTACGGTGGCTGAGCTGGTAAAGAATCCGCCTGCAATGCGGGAGACCTGGGTTTGCTCCCTGGGTTGGGGAGATCCCCTGGAGAAGGGAACAGGCTACCCACTCCAGTGTTCTGGCCTGGAGAATCCCATGGACTGTATAGGCCACGGGATCACAAACAGCCAGACATGAGCAACTTTCACTTCACTTGGTAGCTTTTTAGATCCTACCTGAATAGCTAGGACAAGACCCTTAACTTAATCATATCTGCAAAGACGCTCTTTTCATTTACAGTTTCCTAGGACTGGGACTTGATATGTTTGGGGATATTATCCAATGTACTACAGATATAGAGCATCTAATCCAAGGAAGTACAACAGTTTTTTAATGTTGAATCTGTTTCTCTCTTTGAAAGTGAAGGTCAAGAGTGTGTTGACAAGGGTTTAGTAGTAAAAAATGAAGAATATATATGTCACATTTATTGAATATAATTTACATTAAATAAAATACTACCATTTAAAATTTTATAATGAATTTTGATAAATTTATACACTCACATAAGCACACCTACAATCAATATACAGAACACTTTTATCACCCCACAAATGTTCCTTGTGTGTGTGTGTGTTTTAATTGTGATATGCTTTTTTTCATTTTAAATTCAGTTCCTCAGTATGCTTCTTCCATTCAGCATAATGCTTTTGAGATGTATCTATGTTGTTGTGTAGAGTAGGAGGTCATTCCTTTTTTAAAGTTTATTTTTTATTGAAGTGCAGTTGAATTACAATGTGTTAGTTTCTGGTATACAGCAAAGTGATTCAGTTATACACAAACATATATGTTCTTTTTCATATTATTTTTCATTATAGATTATTGCAAGATATTGAATAGAGTTTCCTGTGCTATACAATAGGTACTTATTGTTTATTTTATATGCAGGCGTGTGTATCTGTTAATCCCAACACCCTACTTATGCCTCTCTCCTTCCCTCTTAGTATATTTCTGTTTTTTAAGTTCATTTGTATCATTTTATAGATTTGTATCATTTTATAGATTCTACATATACATGATATCACATTATATTTGACATTCTCTGTCTGACTTACTTCACTTAATATGATAATCTCTAGGTCCATTCATGTTGCCAAATGGCAATAGTATTTCATTATTTTTCATGGCCGAGTAATATCTCATTTTATATATAGACCACATCTAGTAGATCATTCCTTTTCATTGCTGAGTAGCATTGTTCATCCCCTGTCGATGGACATTTGTGTTGTTTCCAGTTCAAAACTACTATGAATTAAGCTGCTAGGGATTTTTGTGAATGTCTTTGTGTAGCCATATGTTTATCTGGTTTTGTTTTCCTTTTGTATACTCTGTCTCCCTATTTGATTCGATTTTCTACAGCTTCAGAGAGCCATGCCTTGAAATGGACAGACATATATAAACTTAGCAATAAATATGATAGTGTTTGTAAAATTCACTGCCTTTCCTGTTTCTATTATGGAGACTCAGAGAGTAGCCAGAGAAGGCAATGGCACCCTCTTCAGTGTTCTTGCCTGGAAAATCCCATGGACGGAGGAGCCTGGTAGGCTGCAGTCCATGGGGTCCCTAAAAGCCGGACATGACTGAGCAACTTCACTTTCACTTTTTGCTTTCATGCATTGGAGAAGGAAATGGCAACCCACTCCAGTTTTCTTGCCTGGAGAATCCCAGGGATGGTGGAGCCTCGTGGGCTGCTGTCTATGGGGTCGTACACAGTCGGACATGACTGAAGTGACTTAGCAGCAGAGAGTAGTCACTTCCAAAAACGAATTCTACTTCATTTTCAGTTAGGGTTTAATCTTTTTAACTAACCAACAAGGCAGTAGTTCCATTGAGGAAACGAAAGAAATTGGAATGAGTGTGAGAGCTTGGAAGTATAAGCAAGTAATTATCTGACTCAATCAGAGGAAGAACCAACCTTAATGGGGTACTGCTTGCTAAACTAAACTGCAGGGAATCAAACATGTAAATCTAATTTGAGATGTAACCAACTTTTTAAGCCACAGAAAGTTCAGGCTCAATTAGCCTTCTTTGTCCTCTCTCAGGAGAGCCCCTAGACAGATGGTATTACTCCAGAACCATCAGTCAATCACATGGCTGATTCTTTTTCATGCTGCAAGTGGCTTGAGGATGATTTGCAATATCAACAGCCAGTGAATTCTCACAGAAGCTTTATCTCAGTGGTTAAGAGAGTATCTAAGGCTAATCCTAGCCTAGCTGCTATGTTCTAACCCCAAGAAAGGCACTGAATGCATTAAGGTCTCTGAGAGGAGGAGAGAAGAACTGAACGTTTTAGCTGCCATGGCAACAGGAGCCATTTACATCATATGGTTTTGTTCTTGGAGGAAATCTACTCAGAAGAAGAAATAGGGACCGAATCGGAGGGGGACGTGGAACATGTGGTTCCAAGACCTTCTGGCCCAACCCCAGTGCAGAAGATTTAATAGCAATAAAGCCAGAATCCCCAGAGTAGGGAATTTCCATTCCCACCACTAATTATACCTGCATGCCAAGCTACAACTGAGAAACTTTGAGGTATTCTAAACCGCTGTATCCTTATTCAAATTTCCCCTGACAGATAAAAGGTAGAAACTTAAACTAAAACATAAACACAAGTTATACTCTGCTCCCAATAGTAACATATTGAACTACAAGAGGAAATATCACTGTCTCAGCAATCTATTTATCAGCTTTAAAGACATGAGCTTTGAGAAATGTGCTATAAGTTTTTGTTAATTATAGAATGATATAGTTATATAAGAATTATTATTTTTGCAACTTCCAAAGGTTGTATTTAAAAAAAATGCTCTTTTCTGCTTTCTTTCTCTTTTCACTTCCCGCCCTCCCCCACCCCCACCCCCTTCACTGCTTTCCTCTGTATTCAAGTAAGGCTGAGTGCTAGGTCCAAGATTTCTTTCAGGTTTTGGGGACACTCTGACCCAATGCATATAACTTCATGGTCTTTAGATAAGAAGCCTAGAAATTCTGGATGTTGATAATGGCCTCTTAGTCAGTACCCAGAGCATCTGAGGAAGCTAGAGATTGGATGTGCTTGAACCTAGCAGAGTAGTTACACTGTTAGGGATTTCAAGGGTGCTCAAAAAATTCAAAGTTCGTCTACAGGAAGATCCACTACGTCATGAAGCAATAAACATGACATACGTAGGGGACGCAAGTTAGAGACTGGCTGGGGGTCAAGATTTCTTAAGGACACGGTTTATCATGCAAAAAATCTGATCCCAGCTCCTTTTCATTTATGCATTCATTCTTTCATTTTTTCACTCATTAAACAAACATGTATTAATTTTTGTGTTCTTTGCAGATATACTGATGAGAAAAATAAAGTGCTTACTCTCAAAAAGTTTATAGTCTAAGTAGAAGACATTAATCAAATAAATAGCATACATTTTAACTTTAAAATCTGTAAAAGGAAATCTCATTGCAATTTAGAAGATGGAAAAAAAGCCTCAATTATCTTTAATTCTTTTTTCTTTCTTTCTTCACTACATCAAGCTAGTTCTTCATGCCTAAAACACATTATGGTGGACTTAAAAATTAGAAAATGGTGTTGACTTTAAGTTTATTACTATCTTTATTCATGGAAACAAGGTAGCCATGAGTATTAAGCACATTTTAAGAATGGTTTACAATCATTTATAGGTTAAGACTTTGGCATTAAGATATTAAGCATTTTATGAATTTAATTATTAAAATAGAATAACTTTTTAAAAAAGAAAATAAGATCTCAAAGCACTCTCAGAGTATAAACCTAAAAAAAGTTGCATTTGAGTTGGGACCTGAAGGTTGAATTTCCATATGAAATACCAGTTTCATATTAAAATTGTGGTAGAATCTAGTCTGGCTTCTGTTCACAGGTTGTAAAATAATAGCCATGATTTAAGTGGGAAGAGAATAAAGAAAGATGATGGTGGCTTCCTTTTCATACAAAAATTTTAAGAGGGAATCCCAGCAGCTCTTACATTCCTTAACTTAAAGCTTGAAACCTTGTCCTGAATATAAGAAATACACTTATTTCATGTGGGTAAGAAATCATTGAAAAGGGAGCAGATCCTGAAGATATAGAAGGAAAGTTTGCCCTGGGCTGGGCTATAAACCTGTTTGTGGTCAGTCATCGCCAGACTACCTGTCAGCTCCTTCCTGATTCTCGTGTGAGCCCAGCACCTGTTACGCATCCTCATCAAATGGAAAGGCATCCATACTTTAAAGCTCAGAGTACAGTTTCATGCAAAAACTGGAGGCTGTGTTCCCCTAGTACAGAGAAAAAGCAGAAACTAATCAGAAAAATCTGAAAATACAATCACGGATAAACTGCTTTTTGGAAACAAACAGGCCGATTATCATATGGCTTGAAGAGGAAAGACTGAGCTGAGGGAAGGTCTATGAAGGGCCTTTCTGATTCTGTATAATATGAAATTTCAGTTGGGAGGAACGGACTTAGAAGAGGGCACACACCAAGAAATAAAGTCTGTCACATATCAGATTCATGGTCTGATACTGATCATCTTTGGACTTACTTTGGGGATTTTTGTCAGTGGTTACAACACTTCTTAGAAGCAGATGAACTCATGGGATTATCTGCAGATTTACCTGGGGACCAACATTCACAGTAACTTGGGACTTAATATCATCATCACCAACATCCCCCTACCCCAGCAACCTTGAATGATGCCTGGTACCTAACGTAATGTGTGATATTACTGTATGGGGATGCTGAAAGGAACTTTAACAATAAGGAAGCAACAACACCACGGGAAGAATCAACATAGGAGAGAATGCATGCGTTTTAAGCGTCTTAATAACAGTTGATGTTGGGTCTGCTAGCCAGGAAAAGTAGTTCACTCCTTTCCATTTATACAGGAAAGACTACTGGGGAGGTAACAGAAGAGACGGGAGGTGAGAGCTAAGAGATGCTGGGCACCTCCGGTGTGGCAGCCCCTGTGCTGTCCTGTATCTCGCACCTCATTTAATCATTAAAACACACATGACTATTTCACTTTTTCAGAAACTATTGGGAAACTAAAAATCAGAGATATTAGTGTAATTTTCTCAAAAGTCACATATGTAGTAAATGGTAGAACTGGAACCCAAGAAGGCAAGATTTAAAAACCCATGCCTCTTCTAAGCCTTTCAAGGAGGCAAGAGAGAATATTTGGGGAAAAGCCTCAGATTCTAAGAGTCTGAGGAAGAGATAATAATGAACTCTGGAAAGCACAGAGCTGGGGAGAGGGACTGTATAACCCGCAAAGACAAAAAGCTGGCATCAAGCGGAACGGGATGCTAGTGCAGAAGTAGGTAGAGTGGGAGCTGTGAGCATTAGTCAACGTGCAAGTCTTGAAATTGATATTTCCACAAAGAATCAAGAAGCAATGGTATTGAGCAACTGGGTGACCCCAGAGATGAGCCCTTGAGACCAGATCCCACTCTTGGTTCTTCCACTTACGTGTCATGAGACCTTTTCCAGATTCACTCACGCGCAACCTTGAGCTAACAGTACTGCAGTTACTGGGACAAGATTGAGCTGTCAGCATAGGGTGGACAGTAGAACCATCTGCTTGAGACTTGGAAATGATGCAAGCCAATCAGTGCGGTCAGAGGGTCGTGAGCTGGGAGATGCCTGTAGGAGGCAGGGATCTAATCAGCTGCATTGTAACTGGATGGTCAAGAGAAGAGCTGTGTAGACCGAAAGACCAAAACTCAGGAGTGCCTCCCCGTCCTGTCAAAGGAGAGAACAGTCTTTTTAAATCATTAGATTAACTGCTATTCAACTCTGGATGAAAGAACTTTTAAGGCTAATGAACTCCTTTTCACCTTTCCTCATGCTCACCAAGCAATCCCATGACTGTGAAACACTTGGGGTTTAGGGGTAGCTACTTTTATATTGAGAAAGGACATTAGGGCTTCTGCTTAATTTAAGGACATATGCCCTAATTCTTATGATATTACTTCCCTGTTGCTGTATAACAAATTTTCCCAAAATTATTGGCATGAGACAATACATGTATATTATCTTACAGGCTGTGTGGCAGCTGGGTCTCTTGCTCAGCAGGGTCTTTTGCAAGGCTTCAGTCAGGATGTAGGCAGAGGCTGCAAGGTTCAACTCCAAGTTCAACTGGGGTAGGATTGGCTTCCAAGCTCACTCAGCGGTTGTTGGCAAGATTCCGTTCTCTGGGCTGTTGGGCTAGAGGCCTCAGTTCCTAGTGGATGTTGGCCAGAGACTGCCCTCAGTCCTCGCCTGGTGGGGCTTTCATCACAGTAAGTAAAGGAGAATACCTGAAACAGAAAGTGTCAGCAGGAGTCACATCTTTGGCTGCCCTGGAGGAATCTGGGGGCTGCAGTCGATGGGGCTGGAAAAGAGCCAAACACGGCTTAGCAACTAAACCACAACAGCAGAGGTAGGAATATTGCATCCCTTTGGCTGTATGCTGTTAGGTCCAGCACACACTCACGGGGAGGAGATCACACGAGCGTGAGCACCAGGAGACAGGGACCCCTGGACCATGTCGAAGCCATCTTTTACACTCCTCTGCCCACACACTGGCAGCAAAGATGGGGGTCCACATGATTCCTGAAAACTAACCTGGGTGTTATCTTAGGGAAAGCCTGAATTTGCTCTGTCAAATTTCCTCCCTGTGAATAAAAGGTTTAGCAGTTTGTTTTTCAATAAATGAATCCCAGCACGTGAATCATCCCTATTCTAGGGCCATAGAGGGGCAGCCACTCCACGGCCTCTGGCTAGCCTCCCCTCTGAGCAGTGTACTTCTGAGCGGCCCAGGTGGATAAGGTAAGCTGAGGTCCCTTGACACGTGGTTTTCAAAGTATATGTACACTTCGCGTGGGTCAATAACCTTGATATTTGGCAGAGGTCTCTGAACAGATGACGGAAATATTTTATCTCACATTTAAGCCAACTCCCTTGTGTTGATATTTCAGCGTGGAGGGCGGGGCTGAGTCAAGGGGAGGAGGGACGTGGAGGAGGGGAGGGAAGGAAGGGCAGAGACACTGTTGCTGAAGTCTCGAGCTTGGCAGATAAAAAGGGCTTGGTTCTAACAGAAAGCCCTAGCATTAATCATAAGAATTCGGTGTCCTCGAGACTTCCCTGGTGGTGAAGTCTCCCAGGGGTTCAGACTCTGTGCTCCCAGTGCAGGGGGCCGGGATTTGATCCCCTGTCAAGGGACTAGATCCTGCATGCCGCAACTGAAATATCCCACGTGCCACAACCAAGATCTGGCACAGCCAAAGAAAAAAAAAGAATCTGGAGGCCTCAAAAAAAAAAAAAAAAGCATGCTTACCCAGAATAGTTCAAGTGGGGGCAGCGTCACAGTTAGCTTGTCCATTTTAGTGAGAGACTGAAGAGAAAGTATGTACCTGCCTTGAATGTTGTGTGTGAATGTCTTGCCATTTTGCTTTTAATAGAGGAATAAAATTGTGTATTTCTTTTTCTTTCTTTCTTTTTTTTTTTTTTTTTATCACTAGCAGTGTCTGAGCTATTGACTTGGTGCTATTCAAAGATCTTAAACCTTAAGAAAAGGCGCCATTTCCTTTGACTCTTTTTTTTTTTTTTTTAAATTGAAAGTAAGGCAGGTAATGCCGAGCACCTCTGGGCCTGTTCAGTGGCTTCAGCTGTGTCTAACTTTGTGCAGCTGCATAGACTGCAGCCCGCCAGGCTCCTCTGTCCACGGGATTCTCCAGGCAAGAATACTGGAGTGGGTTGCCCTGCCCTCCTCCAGGGATCTTCCCAACCCAGGGATCAAACCCGAGTCTCTGCATTGGCAGGAGGGTATTTTTACCTCTAGCACCACCTGGGAAGCATGGTAATGCTAAGTATGCTGGTTATTGATTTGCAGGGCAATTAATACCCTCAGGTAGCCAAGTCCTGACAAGCTCCCTTGAAGAGAGAGGCCATAGTGCAGCGACTCTGTTATTGCCTTAAACAAAATCAGAAGGGACAATTCACTTGCTGAGATTCATTTACTGAAAGACAAACAGCTAATTTTTTTTTTTTTTTACTAG
Source organism: Cervus canadensis (assembly GCF_019320065.1). Taxonomy (NCBI): domain Eukaryota; kingdom Metazoa; phylum Chordata; class Mammalia; order Artiodactyla; family Cervidae; genus Cervus; species Cervus canadensis. The sequence continues at coordinate 33,364,537 of NC_057392.1, read as the reverse complement.
AGAGGAAATTTGACAGAGTAAGGGGGACTTCAGATTTTTTCCTAGGGAGAGAAGTTGTTTATGGTTAAGAAGATTGTGTGGAATGTGTGGAGATCCTGCCCATCTCTGGGTTCCAGTTTGGAGCACAGTCAATGCACCATATCATATCCTAGTTATGGGAATTCCCTGGTGGTCCAGTGGTTAGGACTCAGAGCTTTCACTGCCAAAGTTTCAGCTTCAATTCTTGATCAGGGAACTAAGATCCCACAAACCATGGAAAAAAGAAAAAAAAAAAAAAAACCTTTTACATCTGCCTTTGTGGCACAGTTGATGGGGGACCTGGAACCAGGGGCAGATTAAATGCCGTTTCAGCTATTGGCTTTGAATGCTGTGTCAGGGGAAGCCTTGAAATGATCACTCTTTCCCATGCGAATAATTGTTGTTTTTTAGGTTACATGGTCTTTCAGTCACATTTTCACAGCAATCATTTCATCCAGGCCCTGACCTGGTTGCTGTGTTGGGAATATACATCTGCTGAAAGACTGGCTGTCCTGGAATGCTTTACAACACAAGAGGCACAGAAGTAAGGAAAAGTGAACATGTCACTCAGTCGTGTCCGGCTCTTTGTGTCTCCATGGACTTTAGTCCACCAGGCTCCTCTGTCCACGGGATTTCCCAGACAAGGATGCTGGAATGGATAGCCGTTTCCTACTCCAGGGGATCTTTCCAACCCAGGGATTGAACCCTGGTCTCTTGCATTGCAGGCAGATTCTTTACCATCTGAGCCACCAGGCAAGCCCAATAAAAAAGCACAAAAGTGGACTATAATATAGCTCAGAGCAACAGCAAGGATTCTGGAACCAGTGTAACTGGGTTTAAATCCTGGTTCAGTCTTTCACTAAAAGCGTGACTTTGGGTAAGTTGTTTATCTTCTTTTATCCTCATTTTCCTAGCTATGAGATATAGAGAAGAGCAATAACCCCCTGTTGGGATTACAGAAGTCCCCACACACGAATGAGTTCTGTTCTGAGAGTGCATGCCTATGTCCAATTCATTTGAAAACCCAGCAGTCACCCTAGGGACCTGACTAACACAGTCTGCTAGATAGCACTGTACTGCAATAGGTTTATAAAACTTCACACAAATGACACGTAAGAAACAAGCAAGCACAAAAAACAAAGAAGACTCTTTAATCTTACAGCATGGTACTTGAAAAGCACAGTAGACAGTACAGCTGCTGGACAGAGGCTAGCGTTCATGTCTGCGTCTTTGAGTTTGTGATGTGAAGGTTCGTAGGAGACCTACTGTATTATTAGTACAAAATGAACTGATATTTAAAGCTGAATAGAGTGCCTGTGACCTTGTCAGTGTTCGTTAAATATCAGCTATTTTCATTTCTTTCAGGTTTAGACTCTTGCCTCAATATCCTCATCTATAAAATAAGCTTCCTATCATAGCATCACCGACTCAGTGGGCATGAGTGTGAGCAAACTCCGCGAGATAGTGAAGGACGGGGAGCCTGGCGTGCTGCAGTCCATGGGGTTGCAAAGAGTCAGACACGACTTAGCGACTGAACAACAACAAATATCATATGCCCTGACAATATAACAGGTTTATCCAGAGACTCGAATAAAAGCACTCACACGTTTAAGGGATGATACATTTATATGTGCTTATAATGAGATTTGTTTTCCAACTTCAGGTTCATGAGAGGGTTAAGTCTGTGCTTATGAACGTCCAGGGTGGGGTTTGAGAGAACCGTAAGAGTAAGGACTGCATTTCCTGTTTGTTGCTTTCTCAGCCTCTGCTTCCTTGTTTGTGATAAAGGGAGAAGAGAGCGTGTTTTGTGCAGTTTTGGGGAGTATTAAAGGAGCACAGGTTTAAAATACCTAGTAAAGAACAGATGGCCGATTGAGTCATCTTAGGTTGATGTGAAGGGACTTCCCATGTGGCTCCAGTGATAAAGAACCCACCTGCCAATGTAGGAAAAGTAAGAGATGTGAGTTCAATCCCTGTGTCGGGAAGGTCCCCTGGAGGAGGGCATGGCAGCGCACTCTAGTCCTCTTGCCTGGAGAATCCCATGGACGTGGACAGAGGAGCCTGGTGGGACGTAGTCCGTGGGGTCGCAGCGTCGGGCACAACTAAAGCTTCTGAGCACACATGTGTGTGGCTTGATATGAAAAATGAAAAGCAGGCTTTGGAAGAAGGGCAGTGACACCCAACGTGGAGATCCACTGATGGAAGCCCCAGATCTGCGGATACCCGGGCCTGTGCGCTGGGGCAGAGGCCCCGCTTCTGCTCCTTTTCATTTCTCTTCACTTCATCTCACTGCTGTCTCCTGCTCCAGCCGCTCCGCTGAACACCAGAGTGGCGTGAATTAACCGGCCCAGAATCAGTCCTGGCATCAGAAGAAGGAGGGATAAAGTTCTCCCTGATGGTTCTAAAAGTCATATTTCTCTAAGATTTGTGATTTATGGGATGAGCTACGTGAATACTTACCAAATCATTTCTCACTCTTGACCAGACTACCCACTTCCATGCCTTTGTGGATGATCAATGTTACTATGGGTCACATAGGACTGGAGTTCAAGAGGCTCTTGGAATTTTCCCCTTAGCCTTACTTTTCTCTCTCTCTTCCACTCTGGTATTCTTGCCTAGAGAATCCCAGGGACGGGGGAGCCTGGTGGAATGCTGTCTATGGGGTCGCACAGAGTCGGACACGACTGAAGCGACTTAGCAGCAGCAGCAGCAGCAGCATGATTGGAGGATCTGAAACACGAAAATGTTTCAGCTGCAACCTGGTCCAATTTAGTTCGACACTGGCCTTGGCCGATGTGCATCAAGCAACTCTGACCACCTGGGTAATAATTTCCTTCAGAACCCCGGCTGCTCTGCCGTGGACCCATCTCTCTGCTTGTGGTCTCTGGGTCTGTGAGTTACGATGTCACGGGAATGTATCCCTTTGGTTGTCTTTGAAGTTTCTTGAAGCCAGAAGGAGGAGGAAGAAAGAAGGATGCTCTGACCTGCCAGCCTTCCCTAAGACAGGTTATTTTCTATTTTTAAGAATTATGCGTGACTGTGAAGATGGATGGTAATTGAAAGAAAACAATGAATTAATAGCCAGAAGCATATTCATAGGTCAAGGGACTAATTCATTTAGTGGGAAGGTTAATTAATTGATGTGTGTGTGATAAAGACATCTCAAGGTGACATTTCCGTTGACAGTCACATCCTCACACTAGTGAGGAGGATAAGAAAGCGCACTCTATCAGAGGACTTCAACTCGGTGCCCTGTCTGATTCTGTGCTAACTGGGGTAAGCAGACGTGAAGTTTCCAGGGAGTCTATGAGGGGAGGAAGCAATGACCTTCTAGTTATTCAGTGATGGCTTACTTACCCTGTACTCCAGCCATATGACTCACTGCCACTGCTTCCTGAGAACACTTGCAGTAAAATAAATAAACACATGGTTGAACCCCTCTCTTCTATGGATTAAAATGAATATTGCACACGTTAATTGTGCAGAAAAGACTTGCTCCCATTATAGGAATTTTAGGTCACCCAAGAAAATGTGTATGGACCCAGGAGTCAATTCACAACATTCTTACATAGACTACAAATCCTGTTAAGCTCCATACGATAAAAGTTTCTTTACAGAAAATAATAAATCAGTGGTATGGATGAAAAAAATCCTTTATTCCAAGCAGTGATTTGGATGGTGCTTTTGAATGAAACCACACTCTGAAAATACTATAAAGGAGAACTTTACAGCTCAAAAAGGAATCTTGTTACTTGTCATTTCATTTACTTCATACAGAATGATCTTAGGTGAATAGTGTTATCTTGTGTGATCCCCTTTCACCTGAAAGCCCACCCTCACTGCAGATGCTGCAGAAAAAAAGGGGGCTTCTCCTGGCTCCATGGATTGCTTCTTGGGTGGTTCCTATGGTGCAAAGTGACCTACAGTGTGTGGGACGCCCAGGGACACTCACATTTAGGCTTTCCACTTACGGCACCAGCCTTGGTCCATCTGGCCCACCCCAAGCGGGGGTTTTCTGTAGACCCTTGCCTGCATTTCATTTCCCTCCAGCCTCAGTCCAGAGACTCACCATTTCTGGTCCAGGCAAACCTCTCTGCACTTCAGTGAGCTGCATTTCTACCTTCTTCAACCACGTCTGGATCCTATCTCGAGGAATGCGTCTTCCAAATTTTTTCCTTCCTTGGTGCATATTCCTCCACCGTAAGGTATTCCTTGGCATTCTCTTTCATCTCTTCATTGGAGCTAATACTCCATAAGTAATCGCTAATTCTTTCTTTAAAGTGGTTCCTGTTCCAAGCTTCTGTCCCGTGACTGACTTGATACACACCCCTGGTAGCCGATGCGCCTGTTGTCCTGCCCATCTCTGCCATCACACACCATTCCATGCCCTGCCCCAGGATTCCTACTGCAAGCACCCTGATACTAAGGCTTTGTCTTTGCATGCGGAGCTTGCTGTGGGCGTAGCATGTCTGCGAGCCTCCAGTAGCCATCGGCTGGTGAGAGATGGAGGATGAAGACACCAGCTTCTTGCTCCTCAGATGGTACAGCTCACGGTCATGTTTACAGTGTCTCCCAGAGCTCCTGTAGCCCATCGGTCCTCAGCTGCTCACAGAGATGATCTGCTCAACAATACATCTTTTATATCTTCAGAAAAACATGGTTCACAAGGATACACCCCAGTGTTCACTGCAGTATTATTCATAATAGCCAGAACATGGGAGCAACCTAAATGTCCATCAACAGAGGAATGGGTAAATAAGATGTGGTAGACACATACAATGGAATATACTACTCAGCCATAAAAAGAATGAAATAATGCCTTTTGCAGCAACATGGATGGACCTGGAGATTCTCATACTGAGAGAAGTAAGTCAGATGGAGAAAGACAAATATCATATCACTCACATGCAGAGTCTAAAAAAAATGATACAGATGAAATTATTTACAAAATAGAGACAGACTCCCAGACATGAAGGCTGGAGTGCCAGTTAGGGTGATTGGACTGACACATATGCACTACTATATTAAAGTAGATAACTAACAAGGACCTACTATATAGCACAGGGAATGCTTCTGAACACCCTGAAATGGCCTATATGCAAAAATAATTGAAAGAAGAGTAGACATATAAGTATAACTGATTCATTTTGCTGTACAGCAGACATGAAGACAACATTGTTCATCCACTATGATCCAATATAAAGTAATTAAAAATGCACCTTTCATGGACTGCCTTTCTTTCCTTATTTCCCTTACTAGTGTCTCCTGAGGTCACCCCCATGTAAACTACAGGACAGGCTCCTAGTTCTCAAATGAACACACTGCATCTCAGAGATGAGGGAAGGAGGAGTCTGAGGATTTAGTGATCAAGTCTAAAGTCAAAAATACACAAAGAGGAGCTAAAAACTCGGCTCATCTCAGCCCAGATCTCGTTATTTACATGTGCTTCAGCATATGTCTCTGTAAAGGTTTTAGATTCTTAGTCTAGAATACAGGAGCCCCATGTATAAAGATAAAATTGACTCGTTTAGAAGTGAAGACACACTGCTCAGAAACAGCAGTTCTGGAAACACTGTCATCACAGAACTTGTTGGAAACACAAATCCCAGGCCTCACCCCAGACATCCAGAGTCAGAAATCCCGGGGGCGTACCCCAGTGAAGGCTGGTGGTTCTGATGCTGCTAAAATTTAAGACGACTGCTCTAGTCTGGACGACAAAGCAACCGACCCAGGCTGAAGTAAGTCTTACGCAGGTGGGAATTTACTGTAATAATATATTACTCAATATTAGATGTTTAGTGTTAACAGTGACTCTCTGTAAAGGTTTCCTGCAGCTGCCACACAGGCATCATGAGAATAAACATGGGCTTCTCTGGTGGCTCAGCTGGTAAAGAATCTGCCTGCAATGCGGGAGACCTGGGTTCGCTCCCTGGGTTGGGAAGATCCCCTGGAGAAGGGAAAGGCTACCCACTCCAGTGTTCCGGCCTGGAGAATCCCATGGACTGTATGGTCCAAGGGGTCGCAAAGAGTTGGACACAACTGAGCAACTTTCACTTTCACTTTATTTGTGATAACAGAAAACTTTGCCTTCTCATTCTTCTGCGTGTGATAGTTTCCGGTCAGTAGGTACCGCCTCTTCACGTCAGATTATAGGTAGGTAGTTATTTTCTGTGACTGTGATCGGAACAGCAAGAAGTCGCTCTTGTGGCTTACACATGCAGCTGGTTCTGTGTTGACATATGAAGCCTTGACTTACGTTTCATGTACCACAACCTCTGTAACAAACACTAAGAAAGATGTGGGGTTGGTTTTCCCTGGTACATGCTGTCTATAGTCTTGTGGGGAAGCTTCTCTTCCAGGCCATGCTTGTAGTGAACCAGCGTCTTTTCCCAAAGCAGACCTTATAAAACAGATGCACTGATGCTCTCCTAGGAATACAATTTTCACAAGGATATCATTAGGCTAAATGGTAGAAATGGGAAATATGGGAATGAAGAGAGCCTATTCTAATCAGAAAGTGATATGTTCACCTATCAGTTTGGTTTTATTTATTTTTCTTTTCAATTCTCTATCTTTAATTTTTTTTATTGAAATTAGTTGACTTACAATGCTGGGTTAGTTTCAGATGTACAGCAAAGTGATTCATACACATATATATTATTTTTACATTCTTTTCCATTATAGGTTGTTATAAGATGCTAAATACAGTTCCCTTTACTGTATAGTAGGTCCCTGTTGGTTATTTACTTTATATTTAGTATTAATAGTATGTATATGTTAATCTCAAACTCCTAATGTTCCCCTACCCACCCTGTCACTTTTGGTAAGCATAAGTTTGTTTTCTGTGTCTATCAGTATGATTTTAAAACACAGAGGAACATTTGAAATAAAAAATGATGAGTCTCCTAGAAGAAGGTTGACATTGTGTTATGTTATTAAGCATGTGACATATAATACTGCATTATTGCAGTCCAAGTTTCACCTGCTCGAGACCTACTTCAGTCTGGGCTGGTTCCTTTGGCCCAGACTAGCTCAGTAGTCTCAGATTTTAGCAACATCAGAATCATCTTGAATCCCTGGGGTCCACCCCAACCCTACCCCAAGGTTTCTGACTCTGTAGCTTCTGGTTGGGGCCTGAGAATTTGCACTTCTCACTAGTTCTCGGTGACGCTGATGCTTCTGACCAGGGACCACATGTTAAGAACCTCTGTTCCAGAGCAGTGTGTTTCCATACTGCAGTCACCTGAGAAGTGTTAAATATTACCAATGCTTGGGTTCCTCTCAGGCAAACTAAATCAAAGTCTTTGAGGTTAGGGCCAGGAATCTGGCTTTTAAAAGCTGTATGGGTTATTCTTATGGGTAGTCAGAGTCAAGAACCAATGTGTATCCAGTGTTTCTAAAAAACAGTGTAACTTGTACACCTGAGGATCTTGTTAAAATGCAGACACTGATTCAATAGCTCTGGGCTAGAGTCCAAAATCTGCATTTTTAACCAGCTTCCAGATGAAGTTGTTGTGGCTGCTCCACAGACCACACTTTGAGAACAGAGAGTCAGAAATGTCTTTTATCCTTGCTCTGTGGATGCAGGTTCTGAACAAGCTAACAAGAGATATACTAAGTTACCCTGGTGCAGGGCTCAAACGTCTTTTCAGTGAGAGACCAGAGACGACAGTCTGATTTTTTTCTGCCTGATTCGAGCAGGAGGCACAGTCAGGACACGTTATGGGCAATGGCGACTTTCAGAAATCCGGATTTCCACTGAGGGCTCCTGGACGTCTCGCCAGTCAACCAAGGGACCCCAAAGACACGGGGTGGCCACGCGGCTGCAGCCTCCGAAGCACTCAGCAGCCCCTGGGGCCCGGGGCTGAGCGGAGGCTCTTCTTCAGCAGCGGTTCACGGGACCCCCACGCCCAGTTCAGGAGTGAGTCCTCCTCAGGACAGGTGAACCCTCCTGGAGAAGAGAGGCCGCTGAGCGCAGGGGCCTCGGCCGGTGGAAAATTCGCCACTGCAAGCAAAGGCGCAGTGCGCTCTCCAGCCCGGAGGGAGTTCTTACCCGAAAAGGGTCCCCCCACGGGAGTACATTGGAGGAGGCATGGCACCCCACTCCAGGATTCCTGCCTGGAGAATCCCGCAGACACAGTCCATTGGGGTCACAAGAGTCAGATACGACTTAGAGACTAGATCAAGGGAGGATACTGGCTTCTTACAAAAATGAAAAACATGGACAGACACACTTCCGAGTCTTTATTTCCTTCCATTTTACTTTCTGTCATACTCAAATGTATCACACATGGATGTACAATTTTTACCAACTGTAAAGAAAAAAGGGGAAAGCCCCTAAAAGTCCGAGCCCTAGAGTCAGCAATGACTTCACCTCCTACACAGACTCTTGTCTGCACAGAAGGGAGAGAAGCCGGAGGCAGCAGGCCCCGCGGAGGCCCGGCTTTGCCCGCAGGCCCCGTCCGGCTCGCCTCGCCGCTTTTCCTAGAAGGTTCGGCTCTTTGATCCCCTGAAACCCAGGTGCGGAGGTGCGGAGGTGCGGAGTTGCGGCCTCTGCCAGGCTCAGCCGTGCGCGGGCCTCCCGGGAGCTCTCTGCTCGCGGCTCTGCTGCGCGAGGCCAACCGCGGGCGGCTCCTCTCCGGCCTCTGCCGGCCTGAGGGTCGGCGGCTCCCCGGCTGGAGCCACGCTCCCCCAGGGAGTCCAGGAGGGGCTCTGGAGGCATCCGCGTTCTAGTGGCCGACGCCTTGGCCTCTCTGCCGCCAGCCAAGGGGCTCTGGACACGGCCGCTTGCCAGCAAGCTCTCCGGCTGGTGGCTGACACAGCCCAGGTCTTCTGTGACCCAGGGTGGTGGGCGCGACTCGTGTGTGTGTGTGTGTGTGTGTGTGTGTGTGTGTGCGTGCGCGCGCGCGTGGCTTCTGAAACAACCACAAACTTCCACGAGAAACTCGAGGGCAAGAAAAGTATATGCTTATGTAGCATGCTCACATCAGTGAATACAAGTCTTGCATCTTCCTGTAATTATATTAAGGGTTTTTTTTTTTTTTTAAGGCTTTACTTGCTAAAATTTAGATAAATCAGAAGCCACACGGGTTGGGGCTAAGATGGCCCTGGCGTCTCCTCAGTGATGGTTTTTTATTAAGGTAGATGTTGACATGATGGTAAATACCGTGAGAAGTGGGCTGTTGTGGGGCATAGTGTAAAAGCTGCATCGTGACCTTTGTGGAGAGAATTGTCAAAAGGGGCTCAGCTTCCAGGAGTGAGCCTGGGATGCGAGGGGAGGGTGAGGGAGAGAAGGAGGGGAAGGTGGAAAGACAGGAGCCCCAGGGAGGAGGGCGGGGGGGTGAGTTCTAGGGGGAAGGCTGGAGGAATCGAGGGAAGGAGAGGGAGACAGAGGAGCCGGGAGGCAGGTGGGAGGGAAGGGACCCACGGGGAGAGCTGACATTTGCGCAGCAGTCATCGAGGTCAGGCAGTGTGCGTTCACACAAATCACTTCATTAAACCCTCACAAAGACTGCGAGCTAGACGTAGTCTAATCCTCGACTTTCAAATGGAGAAATGAGGAGTCAGTCGTGTTAAATAACTCGTCTGCGGTCCCAGATCAAGGGGAAAATAGTTGGACTCAAACCCTTGCTTGTGTTCAGCCAAAGATCCTACTCCTTTCTCAGCATCTTGTTTATTTGGAGCATTTATCACAGGATGAGATGAAAGAAGTGGGCAAAGGCAGCCTTTGGAACAGCCTTTCATTGAGTCTCTGCCTGTGCTGAGGCTCCACTGTGGTGGTGATTGTGGAAGATGACGCGGGGAGAGTGAAACATGAAGAGCAAAGGCAGTGTCTGGTGAGGACGACCTTGGGGGAAGGAGCCACACCCTCACGGGAAGCAGCAGCCTTCCAAGCTCCACTAGGGACAAGCTCCTTTATTGTTCTGGGTAAAATCATAACCCTGACAGGAGCAGTTACGGTCCACCCGGGGACACCCGTAGCAGCTGTCCTTCTCCAACCAGACAAGTATGCTTCTCCCTATCCAGTGGAACTGACCCATCTACGAGAGTTCAAAGGGCATCTTTACTTTTTTCTTTTTCCTTTCTAGAAAATCCAAATGAAACTTGAAACAGAGAAGGGGGTAGGGATGGGTAAAATATGTGATGATGGTCAAAAGGTACAAACTTCTAGTTACAAAATTATTAAGTCCTGGGGATGTAAGTACAACAGGGTGACTATATTTAATCATGCTGAATTGTACATTTGGGAGTTGCTAAGAGCAGCCACTCCTCCCTGGTGGCTCAGACGGTAAAGCGTCTGTCTGCAATGCTGGAGACCCAGGTTCGATCCCTGGATCAAGAAGATTCCCTGGAGAAGGAAATGGCAACCCACTCCACTATTCTTGCCTGGAAAATCCCATGGACAGAGGAGCCTGGTAGGCTACAGTCCATGGGGTCGCAAAGAGTCAGACACGACTGAGCAACTTTACTTTACTGAGAGAGTAGCTGATAAAACTTCTTACCATAAGAAAAAATTGAAACTGTGTGTTGGATATTATTGTGGTTATTTTGCAGTGTATCCAAATTACAAATCATTATCTTGAAACTCATGCAAAGATGACGCTGTGAAAGTGCTGCACTCAATGTGCCAGCAAATTTGGAAAACTCAGCAGTGGCCACAGGACTGGAAAACGTCAATTTTCATTCCAATCCCAAAGAAAGGCAATGCCAAAGAATGCTCAAAGTACCACACAATTGCACTCATCTCACACGCTAGTAAAGTAATGCTTAAAATTCTCCAAGCCAGGCTTCAGCAATACATGAACCATGAACTTCCAGATGTTCAAGCTGGTTTTAGAAAAGGCAGAGGAACCAGAGATCAAATTGCCAACATCTGCTGGATCATCAAAAAAGCAAGAGAGTTCCAGAATAACATCTATTTCTGCTTTCTTGACTATGCCAAAGCTTTTGACTGTGTGGATCACAATGAACTGTGGAAAATTCTGAAAGAGATGGGCATACCAGACCACCTGACCTGCCTCTTGAGAAACCTGTATGTAGGTCAGGAAGCAATAGTTAGAACTGGACATGGAACAGCAGACTGGTTCCAGTTTGGGAAAGGAGTACATCAAGGCTGTATATTGTCACCCTACTTATTTAACTTATATGCAGAGTACATCATGAGAAACACTGGGCTGGAGGAAGCATAAGCTGGAATCAAGATTGCTGGGAGAAATATCAATAACCTCATATATGCAGATGACACCACCCTTATGGCAGAAAGTGAAGAAGAACTAAAGAGCCTCTTGATGAAAGTGAAAGAGGAGAGTGAAAAAGTTGGCTTAAAGCTCAACATTCAGAAAATGAAGATCATGGCATCTGGTCCCATCACTTCATGGCAAATAGATGGGGAAACAGTGGAAATGGTGGCTGACTTTATTTTTCTGGGCTCCAAAATCACTGCAGATGGTGATTGCAGCCATGAAATTAAAAGACACTTACTCCTTGGAAGGAAAGTTATGACCAACCTAGGCACCATATTGAAAAGCAGAGACATTACTCTGCCACCAAAGGTCCATCTAGTCAAGGCTATGGTTTTTCCAGTGGTCATGTATGCATGTGAGAGTTGGACTATAAAGCAAGCTGAGCACCGAAGAATTGATGCTTTTGAACTGTGGTGTTGGAGAAGACTCTTTGAGAGTCCCTTGGAGTGCAAGGAGATCCACCCAGTCCATTCTAAAGGAGATCAGTCCTGGGTGTTCATTGGAAGGACTGATGTTGAAGCTGAAACTCCAATACTTTGGCCACCTGATTTGAAGAGCGGACTCATTTGAAAAGACCCTGATGCTGGGAAAGATTGAGGGCAAGAGGAGAAGGGGACGACAGAGGATGAGATGGTTGGATGGCATCACCAACTCGATGGACATGGGTTTGGGAGTTAGTGGGAATTGGTGATGGACAGGGAGGCCTGGGATGCTGCGGTTCATGGGGTCGCAAAAAGTCAGACACGACTGAGCGACTGAACTGAACTGAATGTTATATGTAAATTATATCTCCATTAAATAAAACAGCTCTTCGTTTCAAAACAAAAGGGTGTACAACAAATGTAGTGGTGCTGGTGCACAACACACAGCGGGCAGTCAAACACTAGGATTTAAGTAGCGAGTGAACCTTCGAAGGTCTCTTGGAGCAGATGGTCCATCACGCTCATGAAAAAAATCACGGATGTGGTAGTAACCAATGGAAACAGTATTACATGCAGCTGTCAGCTGTAACCGGTTTGATTCTAATTGGTCTAACTCCTCACTATCAAGATGTTGACACTGTTGGTGCCGTGTTTCTAGAATGTGCTCCCTGGACCATCTATATTGGAACCACTCGGGACCCAGCGCTCATCTGAGATGTCAGGACTGAAATCTCTGTTTTGATGAGAGGCCCCCCACGTAGCAGACTGTGGTGAGCACGGCCTTCCGCAACTCAGCCTTGGGGCTGCATCACGCCCCACTGTTACCAGGCAACACGCCCTGCGCAGCCATTGGCCAGCGCCTTACCGGGCCCCACCCACAAGCAAGCAGCGGTCCAGGAGCCGGTCAGTCCTGCTCAGCTGTGGGTGGGGCCGCAGCGGGCCTGCCTCCAGGTAACAAGGTGTGGAGGAGGGGCTGTGAGTGAGGGGATACCTCCCATAGCTGGTCATCAGGTGGAGACTAAGAGGCAGCTTCAGGCCTCCTCCCGGAGGCCCTCCAGCTCACCTCAACTTGGGCCAGCGGCGCTGGGGCCCCAGATAACAGCCTGGGGCAGTGCTCTGCGGAGCTCCAGAGCCTCACCAAGGACCCCCGGCGGGCCCAGGCCTTGAGGCAGCTATGAACCTCTTCCCCACCCCTGTTTCTGCAACCTAATAACGGTGGCCGTCTTCCTGGGTGACAGTCTGTGGGACCTGGTCCTCCCCCCATGTGGGCAGCCTGCGGAAACCCGGCCCCGGCAGAGCTGGCGTCTGAGATCTGCCTCCTCTCAGCCAGGACCAGGACCTGGCCCTTCCTTGTCAGGACAGAGCAGCACGTTCATTTGGTAGAGACTTACAGGGACGTCGTTACCTGACCACGACCTGACTTCAAGAAGAAAGGCTCTGATGCCAAGACGTGTGCAACAACTAACCATGCCCCTCCCTCACTTTTGCTTTAAACGGGCTTTGCTGAAAGCTTTCAGTAACTTTGGGGTTCTTTAGCCGTGAGCATGACCTTGTAATAAACCTTCCTGGTTTCCGGACGCCAGTGTTTCAGTATTGTTTGGCCTCACTGTGCAACACCCAGAAATACATTATTCAAACTGAAATTTGAGAACTCCGGATACAGGTGTTAACCAAGCCTCTCTATTACACAATTATAGACCCGAGGCTGTTGTTGATGAAATCTAAATGCTGGCCCACTTGTGTATAAATTAGCTAGGACGAAATCTTGTACTATAATGGACTCTAGACAAATATTTTCCAGTCTCTAATGCATGTTTACTAAATGGCTGATTCCCAGACCCCATTCAGAGGGACTGGGTTGAAGCCAGATTCTCCTGGCATTTCAAACAACTACCTCACGTGATCCTGATGTAGGTATTCTGCTAGATTCCCACCTCATACAGAACCCTCTGGAAAACAATATTCCTGTTAGATAGTTAAGCAATCTCTGAAAGTACAATTTATTTCCGATTTTTATCGCCTCTTCCACAATAAACTCCATTTGTAAGTAACTTAAATTGCCAGAAATGTCTTCTTACGTTGTATCAAAATAAAGTCTACTATAATCTGCCTGGTTCTCTTAAATAGAACTACAAGAAGACTTTAGTCCCCAATACTATTTTAAAGAAAATACACTTGACCGAGAACATCTGTGCTTCTCTTCTTTCTAGATCCCAGTTTTGCTTCTTGGACAGAGTGGGGAGGAGAGGAAAAGGTGGGGATACACACATGTGTCTCGTGGGGCACTGTGGGCCTCTGCTGCTTGCACAGTCACGGTGTTCAGAGAACCAAACATCTAGAGGAACTCGGAACTCTCATTTCCTAGAATAATATCACCACACACACAACCATACAGAGGAAACCCAAAATGTGTCATTCTGAGCTGCTCTGGATATGGGAGAGTCCTGTTTGTCAGCATAATGGTGACGATGGTGATTTAGTCACGAAGTCGTGTCCGACTCTGTGACCCCATGGACTGTAGCCCACCAGGATCCTCCGTCCATGGGATTTTCCAGGCAAGAACACTGGAGTGGGTTGCCATTTCCTTCTCCAGGGGTTCTTCCCGACCCAGGGATCAAACCCAGGTCTCCTGCAATGCCAGCAGATTCTTTACCAACTGAGCTACGATGGAAGCCTGATGGTGATGAGGGGAAAGGTTAATAAGAGAGAGAGTGGGGCTGATTCACAGGAGGCAGGGGCCCTTTTTCAGCTTCCACCCTTTTTCAGGTGCTTGCTCATCCTGTCCAGCTGCAGACCTGCCCACAGTGGGCAGCTAGGTCTTACACCCACTAAGTCAGCTGTCAGGAGTAGGCACACAGAAGGTGACTGGGTGGAAAATCATGGGCATATTTCTAGGCATGTCATTAGGACTTTCCCAAATCCCCAGAGCTTGACTGACTTATCCCATGAATGCATGCTCAGTCCCTTCAGCCTGACTCTCTGTGACCCCATGGACTGTAGCCCGCCAGGCTCCTCTGTCCATGGGATTCTCCAGACATGAGTACTGGAGTGGGTTGCCACGCCCTCCTCCAGGGGATCTTCCCAACCCAGGGATCCAACCTGCATCTCACGTCTCCTGCATTGGCAGGCAGGTTCTTTACCACTATTGCCACCTGGGAAGCCCAATTTATCCCATAGGTGTGCTTAAAAAAAACCACCAAAACCAAATATTTTATTTTATTCATGGATTTCAAGGGAAATTAATGACGAGTACAACTTCAAAAGGCAGCAGGAATAGATTTGGACATGAAAGGAGGGGTACCCAGGGTGTCCACAGGAGTACTGGGGCTGTTATTTAAAACAGTGTGACTGGGCAGTTTAAAAAAATCTGTGTCCCAATTATTCATTTACAAAATGGGAATAAAATAATAACTTTAGCATTGTTGACTGTTGTGTAAGGAAACATAAGGTGTTACTCCTTAAATGTGTTGATATATAGTCAGTACTCACAGATCAGAATGTTGGGCTTTATTATTAGCCTGTGATAGCCGTGATAGTTTTCCAGAAAGACAGCAGAACCAGCACCAGTTAGTTCTATTGGAATGGTACTTAAAATGATGATGTATGTCAGGATGAGCAAAAAAGTGTGGCTACAAATACATATGTTAAATCCTGCATGTTGCCTTTGCCTCAGTTTCCCCATTCACTTGGGTAAGGAGAGATTGAACTTTGGAACTGGGGGAATAGAAGATACACTCTTAAACGACCTGCCTCAGACACATGTATGGCTTTCACTTTTCTTAGAAAAGCTTTATTTTCTTTCTGCTGCTCTATCCAGTTTTAGGGTATAAGAGTCACACACCAGAAGTCTTGCTTTGTGTAGATGTCTTTAATAATACAATTTTCAAATTAGTTATTCTTTGCAGTGGGAAATGGGAACAGGGGACTCCAGAAAGTGAATTCAGTATATTCTCTAAGAACGTCTTAAATGATAAGGCCCTACACATTCTTAACCATAATAAACCTGAAGTGAAGGCATTTAAATTATTACCATGCCAGCATCTGAATTTGGATATTGGTTGAGGTGTAGAAAGCATTATGGGTTCTAGACTGTCTCCAGCATCCTAGCTGTATAATCGCTGGGGCTTTATTTTTTTTTTTTTCTCTGCAAAAGGAGAATGAAAACACCTGCTCTTCATAACTTACAGCACTGTTGAGAGCTTTCAAGAAAAAAATGAAAGTGCTGATCCAAAGCAAGCTGGCAGCCCGTTTACAAGTTAGAGTTCAGAAGTTCTGGCTTCATTTTGGAATGTTCACCAGTCTACACAAGCTCCCCTGAAAGATAAGCACAGAGGAAGAACACACTCAAGGTTTTCTTCCTAATTTTGAGGCCAAAATAGTTCAATGTAGTTGTGGTTTCATATTCCCCAGACCAATTTTGGGTTTCAGAACCACACTTACGATGGCTGGAGGAGAAACATTTATGTGGGCATGGTGGGGGTAGCCTCAAGTCAGGATTCTACGCGAGTCCCCGGAGCTCGGGTGGATTCTGCCCCCACCCCCCACCATGCCAGACACTCTGGCCGGGTTTTTATTTCATTAATAAAATATGACCTCACTTTTCTTTTGTAATCCAGAAGCATGAGGATACATTTGTTGCAAACTGCATGCAGATAAAAGGGGGGTGGGCTTCCTTTCAAAACTACATCCTCTTAATAATAATTTTTGATCTACTAGACATAACAGTAGTGCATTTCTTGTTAAAACAGCAAGCTTTTTTTTTTTTTACCAAAATGAAAAGAAAACATTCATTTCTTTATAAATAGTTTAAATAGTTTAAATACATATTTCATACCAAGGATATAAAAATAGCCTCTCTTTTTTTTTTTTTGATAAATAAAGACATATTCATTTACATGGCAAATAACGTGCAATAGCTGACCGCTGGCCACCGGCTCTGTGTGACTGATTGTCTAGGAGATGACATGCAGTGATAATTGTCCACTCGCCTTCTATTTTTGAAAAATAGATCAGCAGGAGCTGTGTACTCCCAGAGCCCACAATATGGATATTGTTCAGGAGGGACACGCAGGCACTCAGGAAAAACCTTTGCTGCTCTTCTGAAAAGCCACCCAGGACTCGAGTCCACACATTCTTCGTCTGCGACTTGTAGCTGCTCAGACCCTCAGGGTCTTTGGACTTTTACCAAAGTCTGTCAAACAGACCAGTAAGTTAATACCTGCACAGGTAATGGGCCCTACTTTGTCGCTAGGATGTAGGAAGTGTCTGCTGCGGGATGGAGGTGGTTCTCCTGCCCTGGGGCCCGTTTTCCACGGCTCTGCCCAGTCTTCAGGCTGCCAGGGGCAAGCGAGGCCACCCCGGGCTGACATCCCGCGGCGACGGGCGGAGGCGGGCGCCGTCCAGGTACACTGCATCATACGTGCACGGCTCTGTCATCTTTCACCTCTGCTGTGCTTGCGACCATTTCCAGGGGAAAGTTCTCCAGGGCTTCGGTGGAGACGGATGCCCGTCCTTCCCGCTCCCAAGATCCTGGCAGGTTTTCCAGACTGAAGGAACTCACGGCGCCCTGGCCCAAGCTCCCCTCCTCCGATCTGCTGGGGAGAACCAGGTGCAAAGACGTCTCTGAGGAGGAGCAGACGGAGGAGGAGAGGGTGGCCGAGATAGACTGCAGCGGCGTCAGCGTCGTGTCCGACTGCGGGGAGACGCACCTGAGAAACTGCAGGCGACCTTCCTGGACCACCGGGCAGTGGGCAGGCACGTGGTCCAGGTTCGGGGAGGCGCGGAGCTCCCCGCCCGCCGGACTCTGCTCCTGGGCGCCCGTCCGCTGGGGGCTGCCCCCCGCCGAGGAGGGCCCCACGCTCCAGCTGTCGGGGGTGACGCTCCCCTGGCACAGCGGCGCTGGGCTGTACGCGGAGCCGGCGGCTTGCAAGTGCAGACAGGGCTGGTGCGTGCTCCAGGCCGTCCTGCCCTGGAAACCGGAGGGACACAGAGAGGCGGTGTGCAGAGAGCAAAGCCGGGACTGCTGCTGCGGCGACAGGACGTGCTCGAGAAGCTGCATCACCGTCTTCATGTCCCTGCCGAGCTGGGAGACCTCCTGAGTCAGCGTGGTTACCTGCGTGGACAAAGCAGAGCGGAAGGCAGCGGTCAGACCAGCAGGGCCGCGATCTCAGAGCGCGGAAGGGAAGGGACGTTTCTCAGTCAGAAGGCCCGGAAGACGGCTTGGCCTCCAATTCCAGGCAAGCCCGAAGGGTGACCGAGGAACGGAGCACCTGATCTAAAGCCATCCTCATTCTGAGGAGACCTGGAGAGACACAGTCTGTTTGTTTGTTTTTTTTTAATTGTATACCTTTATTATTTTTTTTATTGAAATACTGTTGATGTATAATGTTTCAGGTGGATAACAAAGTGATTGAGCTCTACACTTTAGGGTTGGCCTAAAAGTTCATCCTGGAACTTTTAGGCAAATGCAATACACACAGACACACAGACACACACACACACATTTGGGGCTTCTTCAGTGGCTCAGTGGTAAAGAATCTGCCTGCAATGCAAAAGACACAGGAGACGTGGGTTTGATCCCTGGGTGGGGAAGATCCCCTGGAGGAGGGCATGGCAACCCTCCAGTATTCTTGCCTGGAGAATCCCCATGGATAGAGGAGCCTGGTGGGCTACAGTCCATGGGGTCGCAAAGAGTTGGACAAGACTGAAGCGTCTGAGCAGGCACACACCCATACAAACACATATATTCCTTTTCAGGTTATTTTCCCTTAAAGATTATCACAGACCATTAAGCAGACCACCCTGGGCTATCCAGCAGGTCCTTGTTGTTTTTCTAGTTTATATACAGTAGTGTAAATTAGTAAACTCCTAATTTAGCCCTGTCCGCCCCTTTCTGTCTTGGTAACCATAAACTTGTTTTCTATGTCTGTGAATCTCTTTCTGTTTTGTAAATAAGTTCATTTGTATCATTTTTTTTTAAAGATTACACACATAAATGATATCATATGATATTTGTCTTTGACATTCTTAACCAGTGATTTGAGAGTTCTTGGACAAAACTAGACATGTAGGTCCATCAACTCTGGTACCTCTTAAATGCAGCGTCCTTTGCTTCCTCTGAGCTAGTGGGCTACTCCAGGGTGCATGGCCCCCACCCCAGACATCTCAAAGTGATGTGCGGGAGTGAGTGTTGTGTGTAAAGCGCTTAGCACGCTTCCTGCCCAGGGCAGACACCCAGTGAATGATGGCCCCTCTCCTGCCGTTTCTGGTCACCAGCTGCACTTTTCTGCACTTTATTCAGAGACACATTGGCCAAGGGTAGGGAGCATGGTCAGCAAGAACTCACACCAGATTTGCTAGGATTTGTCTATAGGAAAAGGGAAAATTGCAAAGTGATAGAGAGAAATGAAAAGATCTTCAAGGTGACTCTAAAGATAAACACCATGGGGACCCAGGAGGGCTGGGATCCATCAATGATCCCAGAATCACTGTATCAAACACCTGCAGAATTACTGATATAACCTCAGTTGTGCTTTATTCACTTTTCTAGGTGAGACACAGTCTGTGTAAGATTTTCAAAGGAGACGTGACCATCAAGTTCTCAGGAACACTGAAGAGTCCTCATTATCTGTTTTACACTTGAACTAATACTGTAATTCACTGGAGGGTTTATTTTCCTAATAGCCACACTGCTTTTTTAACCATGGAAGACCACCAGAAAATTCAATTTGACTTAAATCCAGCTTTTCTGGATTTTTCAAAGTGAGGAAAATCTATATTTCAGAAAGCAGGACACACGCCTATTTTCTAGTCTTTGGTTACATTCATAACACTCATGCACATTATAACATCTTGGCTTCATTGCTATAAGACTATTTTATAAAGGACTTCCCATGCCTTGATCCTAATGTTGTGAACCACAAATTCCAGCACAAGCAGCTGAACCCATTGGCCAAATACCATCAGAAAACAAAAGAAGACCAAAGGGCAGTGCAGTTCCAATGAAGCCAAAACCAATATTGCTGTTTCGGTTAGGTTTTGGGTAGACATTTTCTTTTTCAATATATAAGTATACATTCCTAATTCACCCAGTAACTTCATTCAGTCCACTTCCTGTAACTGCAGTTTGAAACTAATTCTCCCTGGGGGGCCCATCAGGAGGTAGTGCCAGTCAAATCAGGCATTTTTAAAAGGCCAGAAGGAGGTTTTTCCATGTTTCAGACAACCAACTGCCTTGAAATTGCCAGACCAAAAATATTTCTGCCTTGCAGTTAGTGTGGAGCTCAAGGGACTCAATCTAATACCTGCCCAGGCTTTTCAACAGATCCAAAACTTTTGGCGACAAAAAAGATACCTCTGAGACTCACATTTAATAAGAGAAACAGTGAATCTGAGAAAGAGTCTATGTGTTTTAAAATTTTCACTGCAGGTTGTCAATTTCATACCCTGCCAGGCCTCAATTCTAAAGTACCCAGGCCGAAACGAGTCATCTCCGCATTTCAGCACAGCAGGCATTCACCCAGGCCTCTGTCTTCAGTGGATTAGCTCTCCTATCAAAATTTCAGAAGAGAAAGTTGATACTAAATGAGATGTTTGAAGGATATGATAACCATTCATTCTTGTAGGTTGTCTAAGTTAATGCCTGTATCAAATTCCCCGGGGCTCAGCTCCCAGTAAAAATGCTTCCAGGTGGCCTTAGCATTGAATAAAGACATAATCTTTGAAGCACGGCTTTGCATTTTAGACACGTCAACAGTTATACTCAACAAATAAGTAAATAATACAACATGCTTTTAGGTACACTTTCATTATTGGACTGACAAACAGTCTTAAGAGCATCAGGAACACACTAGTATTTTCCCATCTGTGAAGTGGGGACACTAAAGCTCAGAGGTTAATTGACATTTAAAAAAATTTGGCTGCACGGGGTCTTGGTTGACTCTGAGTGCAAGGGCTTAGCTGCTCTGCAACATGTGGGATCTTATTGCAAGGCAGACTTAGCCACTGGACCACCAAGGAAGTCCCTAAATGACATTTTAAGTTCTCTTATTTCATGACTGGCAGTTTTTGGTAGGGAGTTCTAGCTTTCTAGGTTTGGTGCTTTTTCTATTACAGTATCTTACTTCACAGAAGAGAAAATATTGGTTAAGAGTTGAGAGATTTTTGCTAACGTAGTCAGCATTTGTGAAGAGCATGGATGATACAAACAGGAGCCTTGTGTTTAAAAGTTGTCTGAAATTAGTTCATTGTTTTTAGATTCCACATATGAACAGTATCATATGCTTGTCTTTGGCTTACTTCACTTAGTATGATAATCTCTAGGTCCAACTTATATACAAAAGAGATACAGAACCACTGATGTAGGAAACGAACGAAAGGGGGAGCGGAGGGGATGACTTAGGATTTGGGGACTAATGTATACACACTATTAAACAGATAATCAGCGAGGATGACTGACGGTATCACCGTTTGTGATAACCTATATAGGAAAAGAATCTGAAAAAGATTCTCTCTCCCCGTGTCTCACACACACCCACACATATGTATGTATGCGCTTCCCTGGTGAGTCGGTGGCAAAGAATCCGCCCGCCAATGGAGGAGACATGGTTCTCTCCTTGGTCAGGAAGATCCCCTGGAGAAGGAAATGGCAAGCCACTGCAGTGTTCTGGCCTGGGAAATCCCATGGACAGTGGAGCCTGGAGGGTACAGCCCACGGGGTCACAAAAGACTCAGATAGGACTGAGCAACTGAACAACACATATGTACAACCGAATCACTTTGTTGTGCACCTCAAAGTAACACGGCATTATCTGAAATGGTAACCGAATATCAGATAAGTAAGTAGTATCATCTCTAAAAACAAGAGACCAATTAAGCCCAGTCAAGTCTCTTCACAGCAAATTATATGAATGGACCACCAACAAAAAAGGTTTGTAAAAAGCGAAAATCTGGAACTGGGCAATACGTTAATAGATATGCTGCTGACAAACTTTTTTTTTTTTTTTTAAGCATTCAAAAGAAACCAATATTTTCCTATGGTTGGGATACCTCTCCATGGCCACATTCTTGACACTGAACTTTTTCTACGCCACGACTTTGAGGCCCTGAACTTTGAATGGGAACTCCAGAATCTTGAATGGCTCCAAGAATGTAAATAGCATTAATATTTTCATAAAAAATTATTATATTAGCTTGAACTAAAAAGAAGCAAAGGACCCAAGGAAATAGAGCTTTCTTTAGCTCTATTTGGGTAATGTTCACTTTACGTCGGGGAAGATTTCTGTCACTGTGTCACTGGGGACACACCCCTGCCCCTTGTTAAAGCTTCATAGGGGGTTAATCCCTGTTAGGTAAGGGGCCTCCGCCTTTGCAAGGACAAAGCCACCAGAGAGACGGCATCTCCTGTAGGTGGAGACTGGTGTCACAAAGGTGATAACGTATGCCACACAGAATACTGTAGAGCTTCAGAGCACTTCTATTTTTTGTGTCCTGCTGGGCTCACTAACAAAATTCATTCTAAAACAGGAAGGGCTTTACTCTTAATCAAATGCAGAAAGCAAACATGCCAACTTCACTACTTTTCAAGGATGGTAGGGCTCAAGGCTTTTTCACAGTATAGATAAGAAGATGATCATTTAAAAAAAAAAGGTTGTTGGGACTACTTCGTGATCAAGGCTAAGTCCACTTAAGGAGATATCTTCAAAATACAACATGAAACTGGAATGCTGCAGATCGGTCAATAAAAGTAAATAAATCACTCAGACCCAATGAACCAATTTTTTCCCCATTTACCTCAACTGCTTGAATGTCTTCTGTCACTCATATTAGAAAGCAGAGCTGGTATTACAAAGCACCTCACAAGTCTTACTTGGTTTTTTTTAAATCATTATTTTTAAGATTGAAGTATAGTTGATTTACGGGCTTCATAGGTGGCGCTAGCAGTAAATAATCCACCTGCCAATGCAGGAGACACAAGAAACAGGGGTTCAATCCCAGGGTTGGGAAGACCCCCTGGAGGAGGGCATGGCAACCCACTCCAGTATTCTCGCCTGGAGAATCCCGTGGACAAAGGAGCCTGGTGGGCTATGGTCCATAGGGTCATACAGAGTTGGACATGACTGAAATGACTTAGCATACATGCATAGTTGATTTACAACATTGTATTAGTTTCAGGTGTACATAAACTGATTTAGTTATACACACATATATAGATTTTCAGATTCTTTTCCCCCATAGGCTATTACAAAATATTGAGTAGAGCTCCTGGGTGCTTGTTGTTATTTTATAGTAGTGTGTACATGTTAATACCAAACTCCTAATTAATCACCCCCTACCTTTCTCCTTAAAACTCAACATTCAGAAAACAAAGATCATGGCATCTAGTCCCATCACTTCATGGCACATAGATGGGAGAAACAGTGGAAACAGTGGCTGACTTTATTTTTCTGGGCTCCAAAATTACTGCAGATGGTGACTGCAGCCATGAAATTAAAAGACACTTACTCCTTGGAAGGAAAGTTATGACCAACCTAGACAGCATATTAAAAAGCAGAGACATTACTTTGTCAATAAAGGTCCGTCTGGTCAAGGCTATGGTTTTTCCAGTGGTCATGTATGGATGTGAGAGTTGGACTGTGAAGAAAGCTGAGCACCAAAGAATTGATGCTTTTGAACTGTGGTGTTGGAGAAGACTCCTGAGAGTCCCTTGGACTGCAAGGAGATCCAACCAGTCCATCCTAAAGGAGATCAGTCCTGGGTGTTCATTGGAAGGACTGATGCTGAAGCTGAAACTCCAATACTTTGGCCACCTCATGTGAAGAGTTGACTCATTGGAAAAGACCCTGATGCTGGGAAAGGTTGAAGGCGGGAGGAGAAGGGGACGACAGAGGATGAGATGGCTGGATGGCATCATTGACTCAATGGACATGAGTTTGAGTAAACTCCAGGAGTTGGTGATGGACAGGGAGGCCTGGAGTGCTGCGATTCATGGGGTTGCAAAGAGTCGGACACGACTGAGCGACTGAACTGAACTGAACCCTTCTCCTTTGGTAACCATAAGTTTATTTTCTATGTCTGTGGGTCTGTTTTTGTTTGTAAATAAGTTCATTTGTATCATTTTTTTTAAGATTCCACATTTACGTGACATCATAAGACATTTGTCATTCTCTGACTTACTGTGATAATCTCTAAATCCATTCATGTTGCTACAAATGGCATTATTTCATTCCTTTTTGTGGCTGAGTAATACTCTGTTGTATATGTAAATCACATCTTCCTTATGCATTCCTCTGTCGATGGATGTTTAAGTTGCGGTAAACAGTGTTTCCACTTGGCTCCATAATGGCCCACTTCCTGCATTTCCCCCTGGCATACCACCCATCTGAGTACTGAGCGAGTCACATTGTACTGCCCTAGTGAAGGCCGTTCCCCTGAGTGGGGCTCTTCTCCTCAGCCCCTTTCCATCTGGTAACTTTCTCTCCCTTCAAACATCTAATCCCGCATTTCCTCTGCAGCGCTTTTCCCTGACAGCTCACTGATACTCATAGAGCAGTTTAAACCTTAGACAGGGCTGTCTGCCCCAAGGAGGCTCTGAGTTCCGTGAGAGTAGTCCGGTATCTCCTGGACACAGGGCAATGCCTAGAACACAACATGTATCCAGTAAATCTTGAATGTATAAATGAGCCATGGATTTACATGTGTTCCCCATCCTGAACCCCCCTCCCACCTCCCTCCCCATCCCATCCCTCTGGGTCTTCCCAGTGCACCAGGCTGGAGCACTTGTCTCATGCATCCAACCTGGACTGATGATCTGTTTCACCCTAGGTAATATACATGTTTCGATGCTGTTCTCTCAGGTCATCCCACCCTCACCTTCTCCCATAGAGTCCAAAAGTCTGTTCTATACATCTGTGTCTCTTTTTCTGTCTTGCATATAGGGTTATTGTTACCATCTTTCTAAATTCCATATATATGCGTTAGTATACTGTATTGGTGTTTTTCTTTCTGGCTTACTTCACTCTGTATAATGGGCTCAATGTATGGCAAAAACCACTACAATATTGTAAAGTAATTAGCCTCCAACTAATAAAAATAATTGGGAAAATATAAAAAAATAATAAAAATATAATAAATTGAATGTATAAAGGAATTTAGTTCTTGTCATTTTGAAGGACTTTGGTTCTCACATCACCTTCAATATTTATTTTATTTTATCTCATGATTTTGCCGTAAATAACGTGTGGGAAAGATTCCTACTACAAAATTATGTTGGAAAATTTGTAACCAGTGCCCTTTACCTCATGTTAATATGCTAAAAGTAAGTATTATGACTGTTAAAATTTTTGTATATAAATTTCCTGAATCAAATCCTTGGATATTTCCCAGTTTTTATGAGCAGGTGGCATTCCCACCGCTAAGAATCCTTTTGATTTTATTGTGTTTCCTTCATAGTTATAGAAATAGGTCTCTTTTGGCCAAGACTTCTGCTAGACTTCATTTATTCTACTGCTTTGTCACTTATCCCAATCTAAGCTTGTTTTCCATGGGTAGTTTTGATTCCCTGGGGAAATTTTCTCTGTTTACTGACTCCTGTATCTCATGATTACATGCAGAGTGCCAAGTGACAAATTCAATTAAGTTATTCAGAGTTGTTTTATCAGCTGAAATTTGGCAAAGCTTTTTGCATCCCTGGTTGCCATTCTTCATGGCTATTTTAGATGTGGCTTTCTGATTATTGCTATGTCCGAATATAGTAAGGAAACCATAGCTTATTAATAATACACATTATTATTTTACTTGTGTATTAAGTTA
Source organism: Cervus canadensis (assembly GCF_019320065.1). Classification (NCBI taxonomy): domain Eukaryota; kingdom Metazoa; phylum Chordata; class Mammalia; order Artiodactyla; family Cervidae; genus Cervus; species Cervus canadensis. Next base: position 33,339,045 of record NC_057392.1, on the reverse strand, counting down.
CACTTTCTTAACTCACTTTCCCCTCTTCTTTCTCCTCCATCTTCTTGTGTGTCAGTGGATAAGAATCCATCAGTCTTTAAAACTGTTGGCCAAACCAGTTCACCATTACCATCTGTGTAGGCAATTGTCCACATCCAAGATTTCTCTAGCCCTTCTAAAATCCCAACTGTTAGGAAGAAGAATTGATGGAAACACCATATGTGCTTCCAAGTAGTTCAGTCTTCTAGCCAAAACTCTGAAGTATCTAAAAATTCTTCCCTTCTCTCTTCTCCCAACACCACACAGTTAACCAACAAATGAAGAGGTTTGGAAGGTTTCCTGGCAGTGTGTTCCCTCTTTTGAGCAGCATCTCCATCATGAGTAGGAACGTCTGTGTGCCAACAGACCCCTCAACTGTCCATGATAATCCACACACTGATCTTGCCCTACTGCTAAGAAGGGAATCAGGAAGTACCACAATTTTTCTATTTCTGCCATATCCATGTTTCCTCCAAGCTTCTGTTGGCCAAGAAATAATCATTGCCTACATTTCCAGAGTGCCTGGGTTTCCCCTTTCATGTTTAATTTGTTTCATTGATGTGATAGTACGTCTCATCCTCCTGAGTCATATCTCAACAAGGGCTTTGTTGTGACAATTAAATTGTATGATGGATGTTAAAGTTTACCCCCCAGGGGACTGGTGGTATGCCAGCATTTCAGGTGTCTGAATTTAATAATGCAACACAGTTACTAAACTTAGTTGAAACTCTATGGTGGGGAATACTAACCCAGGAAACACCAAGCCCAAAGGAAATAAAAGTCAGCTATCTCTGTAATGCCTCTTCAGCCTTATTATGGAGAAGTAAACCATCCCTGTTAACACTTTGACATAATTAATATTGGAAGAAACAGAGTCTCCATGTTTTAGCCTTGCCTTGTGTGTATCTTTCCAGGAGCAAATGGCAATAGCAGTAATCAGAGCTTTTGAAAATTTTTAATTAAGGTCCTGTACCCTTAAGTCTGGGGCTTCTCCACTGGCTTAGCGGTAAAGAAACTAGCTGCAATGCAGGAGCCGCAGGAGACATGGGTTCGATCCCTGGGTTGAGAAAATCCCCTGGAGGAGGGCATGGCAACCCAGTCCAGTACTCTTGTCTGGAGAATTCCATGGACAGAAGAGCCTGGCGGGCTACAGTCCATAGGGTCACAAAAAGTTGGACACGACTGGAGCGGCTTGGCACACACGCATCCTTAAGTCTAAGTTTTGAGTAACCGCAGTCAGATGGATTAAGAATTCTCTAAAAATGATGTGTGAGCTAAAATACAAGGATATGCAGCTTGGTGTTGATAAGAATTGAGTAAGGTCCAGTGTGGGACAGGGGTGGGGGAAGGTACAATGGTCTTTATCTTTTCATGGTAGCCCAAGGCCTTGCACAAACCCGGCCATTGACTGAGTTGTTCAAAAAGCTTGTTTGGCTTTTCCTGTTACAGTATATGGAAAAACCCAAGTGAACTTTTTGGCCAACACAGTGCAAATCTTTGTTGACACATGAGTAATTTAATAAATGATAAATTGCATGGTTAATTTCTTACTATGAGTTTATTATTTTCACTTGAACTTAAATAACTTTCTCCAATTTCCTCTAAATAGCACTGCAAGACACAGAGGTGTCACTATAACTCTAGCAGGTAAGAATGTCGCATATGATCTCATCTCACGAAAGCCCCCATCACTTCAAAATAGCAGATTTTGAAAACATTGTGTTATTAAACATGGCTTAAATAATCCATCTGTGCTGTTGGTGTCCTATGGTCCAATAACACCTGAATGGCCAGCTTTTACACGGAGATTATAGGAGTTTTGGTACAAGCACAGATTTGCTTTTATAGTGTCTCTTTGAATTGTGCCTTTTGCAAATAGGAGTGTGAGTTTCGTAATGAAGCCCAGAATGTGTCTTTGACAGTATCTTTCATTTCACATAGAAAATAGCTTCATCTTATGTTATTCCTGTTTTACATTTCTTCATCTCAGTTACCGGTATGGTATGATTCATGGACTCTGAGTGTAACTGAAACTTCAGTTGATAGAGAAAAAACATGATTTCCATTTCTGTGCATTCAGTGAGCAGATGGGGAATGCATCTGTTGATAAAATCTTCTTAGCTTGGAGAGTTCTTGACCTGTCACTCAATTTTTGCCAAACATATACACATTTTCCTGCCAGACACAATTTTCCTAAATTCAGGGGTGCTAATTACACCAATCGTCTCCCCCTGCCATGAACACATATACATTTTTACAAGCTCTGATTCAGGTAATTAAATGGTCTTTCATTTAATCCATTGTTATGTTGCATATTTATCATGGGATTCAGACAAGTTCAATCAAACTCCATAAGCAGGCAAAACAAAAAAGACGATCGGCATAATTTCATCCTTGTCTTTTTTTGCTTCACAAAGCATTCAAAAACAAGTGACAGTCTTTTTATCTGTCAGCTAAAATAATAATCATACTCGGCACTTGCATAAACTCCAGCCAAATTAAGATCTCTGTGCCATTACTGACGAAAGTTGTAAATCTCGTCTACAGCTGGAGGGACTTGGATGCTGGGGGGTGAAGCAGCTCATCCAAGGTCACATAGGAACAGTACCAAGGCCTTTCCTTTCGCAGGTGCAACTGATGCTTCTCAAATTATAAGAGAAGAATACAAGTCTAGTGTGACCAATGCAAAAAATGACCAGTTACAGTCTTGAAAGCGGTTACTCTAATGGTTTCAATGAATTTCTGCAAGCTCAGGCCTTTGGACCCAACCGTATAACTTTAGCTGTACTATGCGGATCCATTATTTATCTACCCTTTGGTTGCTTTCCTCATCTACCATCCCGCTTCCTGTGACAGTTTGATTAGCATCTGAATTGCTGTCTGGCTCGGGGATCCTCACCACTATCAGGAACATGAATACCAATTGCCTGTCAAGAGTTAATGTAGAGAGGAACCACCCGGGGATCTGTCAGCGTGTATACTGAGATCAGCAGGTGTGTGATGGGGCCTGGGATTCTGCATTTCCAACAAGCCCCCAGGTACAGAGCCAGAGCCCACTGGGTCCAGCTCTGAGTCAGTAATCCTGTTTTTATGGATGTAATTCCTATTCTCATGGATGTGGTCATTTTGGTTAACTCTTCATAGACCAATCTTTCAGTAACAGCTTAACATTTAGTCAACCTTTTCAGTTCCTCTAGTGAGTTTACGGGCTTTGCTTGTGGCTCAGCTGGTAAAGAATCCGCCTGCAGTGCGGGAGACCTGGGTTCGATCCCTGGGTTGGGAAGATCCCCTGGAGAAGGAAAAGGCGACCCACTCCAGTATTCTGGCCTGGAGAATCCCACGGACTGTGTAAGCCATGCAGTTGCAAAGAATCAGACATGACTGAATGACTTTCACACACACAGTGAGTTTATAGTTGGGGATTTTCATCTGTTTAGACCTTTCTATCAACACTGTTTTGTAGTTTTCTGTATACAAGTCTTGTATCTCCTTGGTTAATTTTGTTCTTAGGTACTTTATTTTATTTATACTATTGTAAGTAGGACTGTCTTCTTAATTTTGCTTTCTGGTTGTTCATTGTTAGTGTATCATAATGCAATGGGGTTTTGTCAATTGCTTTTGTACCCTGCAACTTCATTGAATTCGTTTATGAGTTCTAAACAGCGTTTTGGTGGCATTTTGGGGGTTTAGGGTCTTTGTTCTTAATGGATCCCTGAAGTTGAGGATGTGCCAAGACCCATTGTTGTGTCAAAGCAGAGGACGTCAGTGAGCGCTGAGACGCAGGCTGGTGGAGAGCTGGGCCCTCAGGAAGCGGCTGGGAAGTATGCAGTCCAACCCCTCTTGGGGAGAAACTGAGAGATGGGCATTTCTGCTGAGCCCAGGTATAGAGCCTTGTGGGCGCCCTTTCAAACTGCTTCTTTGCTATAGTCTGTGGGGGCTTCTAAGCACAAGCCCCACCGGCTCACAGAGCCAGGTGCCTTGGAGACCTGTCTGCCAGGCGGGAGCCTTAGAAGTCAGGGGTACTGGGTGTGCCATTTAAACCCTTCAGTCTCAGAAAGAAGCTGCAAGTTGGGAGTCCCCCCACTCCCTATGGTATGGTGCTCTGCCAGGGATGACAAAGATGCGTCTCAGTGTTCCCTGCCTGTTCTCCTACGGGTGTTGCTTCATTATCCATGTGCAGCAGTCACCCCGCTAATCTCTGCATTTCTCTGAATTATCCTGTGTGTGGCTGCACTTTTGGAGGAGAAAGATTTAGGTGCTTCCTGTGGCACCATTTTGGAGCATTTGTTATCATTTTATGTGTTTTAATTCATTGCATTTCTTATCTTATCCAGGCAAGAGTACTGGAGTGGATTGCCATTCCCTCTTCCAGAGGATCTTCCTGACCCAGGGATCGAACCCCGGTCTTCTGCACTGCGGGCAGATTCTTGACCACCTGAGCTACAGGGAAGCCCTCTCTTATCTTTACTGAAGCTCAGATTGTCCCGTCTTTGGTCACGGAGCCAAGTTCTTTCAGCCTCTCGCTAACAGGGTGTAAAAGTGCTCTTGTGGTCTGCACACTAAGGTCTCCCAGACGTGTCACAGGTGCTTCATGCCCCACAACTGGAAACAGCTGTTCATATAAGAAACTCTGCTTCCTTTAGTGGGAAATGGTATTTCAAGGCCATAATTGAGGCACAGAAATTGTCACTGTGATTGGGCTGGCCATTGTTTTTCTTCTGTGTCTGTGAAAAGAACTTGGAGATGTACACATGTTGATGATAGCATGTCAGTTCATATTAGGATTTCTAATTCCATTTCAGGACCGTAGGGTTCTTACTTAACATTTTTCCATATTATGCTTATATCTCCTTTATTCTGCACTGTGGATTCTGGCTATTGAGATACAGAGGATGATAGAACTAGGATATGCCATAATTACAGGCATACATCATTCTAACGTGCTCTGCTCTATCATGCTTCACAGATGTAGGACTTTTTACAAATTGAAGATTTGTGGCAACCCTGCGTTGTCAGGTGATGGCTAGCACTGTTTAGCAATAAAACATTTTTTAAAAAATTAAAGCATGTACATTGGGTTTTTTAAGGCATAATGCTATTACACACTTAATAGACTGCAGTATAGTGTAAATGTAACTGTTATATGGATTGGGAAATAAAAAACTTGTGACTCACTGTCTTGTGATATCTGCTTCACTGCAGTGTGTGGGGCTGAACCTGCTATTTCTGAGGTGCGTCTGCATTCAGTTGCTGTACACCCCAATTACTCATGCAATAGGCTCAGCACATCAATACAGTACTACCATTGCAAATTATGATTATTGAAAACAGTTAAAAATTTCTGGCATATTCTATGAGCATTCTCTCCTCACTCCCCTCTTTTTTTAGGTCTGCTATATTTACATTGTCAGGGTATCTGGCTCTTGACAACTTGCATTCTCCTCCTTTGACTTTCATTTAGATTTGGTGCTATAAATAAGTACATATTTTAATGTTGAGGAACTTGTCCTATGACAGTTTTTTTTTTTCAAGTCATCTTGGTTTTCTGAATCTTGTTCTCTAGTACATTTTCCTGGAAATGTATATGGAAAGAATAGTCCCTGAAATCTTTTGTATTGATAACAGCTTGATACTTGTGGTCATTTTTGCTGAATAGAAAAATCCTTACTTTACACTTTACTTTCTTAAGAATCTTATGTACTTTGCACTTTATTCCATCTTCTTGCATAACATGTTGCTGTCTGAAAGTCTAATGATAATCTAGATTTTTCCCTTGCAAGTCTTTCATAAGATCTTTTTTGGCTAGATGTCCAAAGGATCTTTTTTCTTACTTTAAAGTCTAGCAATTACACTATAGTACATAATTTCAATATGTAGTTTCATTAAAAAAAATTAGGACAGTTTTATTGGAGAATCAGTTTTAGTGTTTGTATAGAAAGTCTATACAAGAAAGTCTAAACTTGGCTTTCTTCATCAGTGACCTGTATTTTTCACATGTTAGATCTTTTTTTGTGTGCATTTTAAATATCTGTCACCTTCCCTACAATATTTTTTAAAAAATACTCTTCAACCAGATTAGATCCATTACATTTTCCTTCTTTTTCATCATCTGCTTTGACAAACTTGTTTATTTGTTCCTGCATTGCTACAATTTCTACAATGATCTTTTTCTTACTTCTAATTTCTTTTTGAATTTTTTCTAACCCTTGAGTTCTATCATTTTATGAAATAAGAAAGAAGAATCTTAAAGGGTCCAAAATTTTAATTTCTTTAAAGCATAATATCTGAAACATGTGCACATATTATTTGTCTGATAGTTATTTAGATATCTGTTACCGCATAAATTTCTATATATTTAAATTAGCCCATGGTTAAAAAGAAAAAACAAAATATTCAGTATGCACAGTAGTCTTATTTTTATAACAATGTCTATATACCTTTAATGAAAAAACCCAAATATTTTACATGAAGAAAAGAACTAGTTTTCTTCAATTGTTTCTTCTTTATCTTTGATTACTGTACATTTCAATGACCCATTTTTAACTACTGCCAATTAACGTCCACAAAGACCCACCAAGAGGTCAGGTTCTTACAGAGTTAATGCAGAGACTCTTCCTTCACTCAAAGAAAAGCCAAGAAGGGAACATCACAGTGAGAAAGCCTGGCCCAGAGAGGTCTAGAATAACACTTTCACGGAGCCATGGTCCTAAACTGGGTGTCAGGGCTCCAAAAGGAGCCTGTTTTAAATCATTGGCAGACGTCCTCCTCAACTGTAACGTTTGATAATGGGGCTTTAAATAAAAAACACATTCCCCTAACAAACTCCTGAATAAATGCTAATTTGAGCAGAATTCTTCCTCTCCAAGGCTGAGGAGATTCAGTTTAGAAAGCGAACTTGCAGATCACCAGCTGAGACCAGCGTAGGTCTGTAGTAATACTTTGGTTACCTGATGTGAAGAGTTGACTCATGGGAAAAGACCCTGATGCTGGGAAGGATTGAAGGCAAAAGGGGAAGGGGAAAACAGAGGATGAGATGGTTAGATAGCATCACTGACTCAATGCCCATGAATTTGAGCAAACTCCAGGAGATAGTGAAGGACGGGAAAGCCTGGTGTTCTGCAGTCCATGGGGTTGCAAAGAGTTGACATGACTTAGTGACTGAACAGCAGTAAATACTAATGATCTGATTTGACTTTAAAAATGCATTGAAGAGGTCAGTAAATTACCAGTGAATTCCCCACATCTCTGTCTCTCCTCTTTATCACTTTATTTGTCTAACAGTGCACTCCTATTTTTTTTTGTTGTTGTTGTTATTGTTGTTGTCCTATGATTTGAAAATGCTAACATGTGGAATAGTCATGCATGGGAAACATATATGGGAAAACATATATAGGAAATATGTGATTTTTCCTTGAATAAACATATGGTATATTTTATCAGGCTTTTTTGAAAAGCTCTTTCTGAATTTATCCTATCCTAAAATTATCTGTCCACAATTTAATCGAGTCATATTTAAGCATATATCTGGTCAGTTTAAGGAATCAAAGACTCAGGTCTTGATGTGGGCTTCTGACATTTCAGAGAAGAAATCTTTTCAATGCAGACCAGGGATCATCTGCTTGGAATGCTGACCCCGCTGAGCTGGGAATGAGGTCTTTTTTCCAGGCCTTTCTTTGACATTTGCTGCATGTGTCATTTTCTCTGGACCTCAGGTTACTCATCTGCAATGGCAGCATCCCCAGTGTCAGGATTTCTAAGGTCTCTTCAAACTCAGAACCGAAATTCCATCTTCCTCCTCTATTCAATGTCCTAATGCTTAAAAGAGTTAAAATGGACATAATACATATTCCAAACCTCTTTTACTCATTCATCCACCATACATATGTGCCTACCATGTGCCAACCGATAAAGGAAAAAGCAGATAAAGATTCTTGTCCTCCTGAGACTGACTTTCTAAAGGGTAAATGGATAAATACAATGAAAGGGGCTTGCCAGGTGGCTCAGTGATAAAGAATCTGCCTACAATGCAGGAGACGCAGGAGATGCAGGAGACGCAGGAGACATGGGTTTGATCCCCGGGTGGGAAAGATGTCCCAGAAAAGGGCATGGCAACCCACTCCAGTATTCTTGCCTGGGATAGAGGAACCTGGTTGGCTACAGTCCATGGGGTCGCAAGAAGTGGGACATGACTGAGCACACACACACACAGACAATGAAAATGTGGATAAATAAGCCATAATAGAGGTTTGATAGGGTTTTGAGGGAAAACCAATTTGGAAGTAAATTTGGGGAGAGAGGGGCTGCTATTTTTAAAAGGCTGGTCAAGGAGAAGCTCATGAAGAAACGGATATTTGAGGGTAGACTTGAAAGAGGGAAGAGAGCCTGTCCATGCAGATGTCTCAGGAAAGAGCCCTCTGAACGGAGAGAAGGAATACGAGACCTTGAGGTGCTTTCATGAACTGAAGCTTTATGATACTTATTAGACAATAACCTGTTCTGGAAGAATCATCTGTAGGACACTGAGGTCATTTGTCACTGTCTTTGAGAAGCTGCGTTAGGGGGGGCAGAGGCAAAGGAAGTTGATCACGATGATGAAGTGTCTGGATCTCACATCACATGAGGAATGTTTCAAGGAAGGCAGAACATGTATAGCAGAGCAAAATATGCTACAGAGTGGGGAGGAAGAGAAGTATTCAGTTCAGTTCAGTTCAGTCGCTCAGTCATGTCCGACTCTGCAACCCCATGGACTGTAGCCCACCAGGCCTCCCTGTCCATCACAGAGAAGTATTAGCTACCTTCAAACTATTTTCATTTAAAAAGAACAGTTGAATAGCTTTTCCTGTTCTAATCAAGAGCAATCCTGGGTCGGGAAGATCCCCTGGAGATGGGAATGGCAACCCCCTCCAGTATTGTTGCCTTGAGAATCCCGTGGACAGAGGAGCCTGGAGGGCTGCAGTGCGTGGGGTCACAGAGAGTCGGACACGACTGGCAACTGACACGTGTTAGTCAAGGGCAAAAGGAGTAGGAAAGTGAATAGCAGGCTTTACAGAGAGTTATATCAGTTAAATATAGAGTAGAGGTTTCTAACAGCTAAGGCAACTGAGAAATTAAGTAGGCCATTGTTTGCATGGTTTGCTGTCATTAGGAATATTTGAAGAATTCTTAAAAATAGACATGCTCTATAGGTTCAAGAGTGTGCCTATGATCAGCTACATGAAAGGTTATTTTAAAAATATGTATTCATTATTTTTATATTAATTTATTAAACATATTTATAATTATATAAAAACATACTTTCAGACATTTTGAAAGCACAGCCAGGTTTGGGAATCATTGCTGTAGATTCCCCTGGGGCATGGTGAGATTCTTACTACAGAAAATATTCAGACAAGATAACTTCTTGCCAGTAACCCTGGGAAAAAAATTCCTATATTGGATGAGAAGTCAGAGTAGGTGTGCTCTAACATAGCTCTCAATTTTCAGATTTCATGAAACCACCACATTATGAAACTACAATTGTATTGAGGTGAAGCTGCTTAATTATTTGTTTCAAGATAATTCTTTTACCTGTTATTTTTAATAATCGATTATCTCAAATTCTATCCTATCCTGTGATCCTGCACGCTAAGTTGCTTCAGTCAGGTCTGACTCTTTGTGACCCCATGGACTGTAGCACGCCAGGCTCCTCTGTCCATGGACTTCTCTAGGCAGGAATCTTGGAGTGGGGTGCCATGCCCTTCTCCAGGGGATCTTCCCGCCCCAAGGATTGAACGAGCATCTCCTCTGGCTCCTGGATTGTGGGTGGGTTCTTTACAGTTGAACTACTGGGGAATCCCATCCTGTAGTCACATAAACACAAAAAGGAAATCTGACTAATCTTGTACTGATTTATGTATATTGTGCTTATTTCTAATTGTGCACAAGTGAGTGGGAAGTGCTGCTCCTCTTTCCCCTAGATGCCTTATTGTTCTCTAATAGAACGACTGAAAAAAATCCAAGCCTCTCCATATTCATGTATATTTATTTTCTAATCCTGAACATTGAGTTACTTGAGACAATGGGCATTCTCTATTACACTTCAATAAAGTCAGAATACTTTTGTGTGGGCTTCCCAGGTGGAGCTAGTGGTAAAGAACTTGCCTGCCAATGCAGGAGACACAGGAGACATGGGTTTGATCCCTGGGTGAGGAACATCCCCTGGAGGAGGGCATAGCAACCCAGTCCAGGATTCCTGTCTGGAGAATCCCAGGGACAGAGGAGCCTGGTGGGCTATAGTCCATGGGGCTGCAGAGAGTTGGACATGACTGAAGTGACATAGCACATAAAATCAGAATAGTTTAAAAAAATTATTTATTTACTTGGCTGCACTGGATCCTGTTTGCGGCATGTGGGATCTAGTTCCTTGATCAGGGGTTGACCCTGGGTCCTCTACATTGGGAAAATGGAGTCCTAACCATGGGACCACCAGGGAAATCCCAGAAAACTTTTATAATAATAACCTGAGGCAATTCACAGAGTTTTTTGGGGGGATAGTCCAAGTTCTGAAGAGTGTGGTGCTCTATTTGGGGAAGAAAAAGATGTGTGCATGAAAATAACATAGAACCACATTAAACGAAATACTGAATGGCAAGGATAGAAGCAGGTGTTGAAATTGAGAAGAAGGACTTAGGAAGTGGGACTCAAGGAAATCCACAGGAGACTGGAGGGAGAATGAATACTAAAGGGATTGGAGCCTGTCGAAAGATCTGAGGTCTTCTCATTTTTAAAAAGGGAAAATTCATGAAAGCAGGGAGAGAATAAGAAAGAAAAGGGCCTCTGCAATCCCTCCCAACCCTAAGATCCTAAAATAATACTCCAACATTAGTCATAGCTGTTGGACCAGATTAATTACTGAACTTAATTCTCCTATTGATGAATGAAAAATGGCAGAGCTAAACATTTTTGAAAGATTACGTCAACTTACAAACTTAAGGAGACACGGGGTCAAACACTTATATCCATTTTTTAAAAACAACCAGTAACTCTGAAACTCTGTTAGTGGTCAGCTAATAACCAGGCACCACCAACTGGCTGCTTCCTGGTAAATGAATGTTAGCGATTTGTTTCATTTCCATAGAACGTTTCTATACTTGCTTGTATACATAGTAACTCATTTTACTAACTACTTCCATTTGTATCTCTAAAATAGGTCCACTTTCCAAGCGACCCTGTATGATGTCCATCAGTAGCCATGGGCTCTTCGGCTTCTGGCTGGGCTTGGCCACCGAAGAACGCGGTCACCTCAGAGGGATGCGACGGCGTCAGGGCGTGTGACTCTCTGGCGCCTCCTTGAGGGTTGAGCTGGGCGCAGAAGGCACCAACCAGACCCTGGCTCCTGGGAGGGGGCCTTCTCCATTCAGCCTTCTCCGCCTCAGCAGTCTGTAACCGGTCTCCACTCTGGCTCCTTGGACCTAGGAGAGGTAGTGACGTCTGCTGACATCGCCCCAGGGTGGAGGCGGCGGTCCCATCCTTGGTGGGTCCCGACACTCTACTAACTCCTCTGTAAAGACTCCTTGGTCCAACTCATCTCAAATTGCTCCTTTGGAATGTGGCATTGGTTTCACTTGGACACAAATGTCATATTCATTTAGTCCCTCTATTCAGAGATGAGAAGAGATCCATATACAAGGCAAATCCCAGGCAAAGAGGACAAAAATAATCTCCAAAAAATACATGCATTTAAAATCCAGACTTCACAGGACAAACTTTTGAGTGGCATATTTTTTTTTCCTTTTGAGAGAGCCTCACTATCCTTTAGTGTTTAATTAATTTACTTATTTACTATCAGTAAAACTCTCATGAGAGCTATGAATCCGCTTATGCACATTATGCTTATGCTTGAGGACTGGAAAATAACCAAAAAATGTTAAATCATTAATTAGTTGGATATATTTCAATTTAGAAACCTGTGTCCGCAAAATGCAGCTTTAATATCAGCAATACATATATATGAAAATGAAAAAGAAATGGTTTTGCCAGCAGTTTAAATGGACTTTGTTTTTCTATGCAAAAAGTGAATGTACAGCCTTTCCTTAGGTCTCGCTTTAAAAAAAAAATATTTATTTAGTTCAATTGGAGGACAACTACTTCACAATATCGTGGTGGTTTTTCCCATACATCAACATGAATCAGCCACAGGTGTACATGTGTTGCCCACCCTGAGCCCTCCCGCCTCCTACCCACCCCATCCCTCTGGGTTGTCCAGAGCACTGACTTTGGATGCCCTGCTTCATGCATCGAGCTTGCACTGGTCATCTGTTTTATTTTATGGTCAAGTACTATTTATTTATGATCATGATGAGGAAGACAAGAGACTATATGGCTATATATTGGGATGGTCTGGCAATTCTATCAGTGTGTTTCAGTTGAACCAACTGTCAGTGAACAGATATAAAGATGACACTAATTCAGAAGACGAAAGAATGATTTTGCCACAGGATAGACTCATGCAGGCTTTCTTACGTGAATTACTGGCAGAACCCTGGGTTTTCATAGGCATCTAGAAACGTAGTAAAACAACTCTTTTTTAAATCGAAGTATTATTGATTTATAATGTGTTTATTTCAGATGTACAGCAAAGTGATTCAGTTATATATATACACATAAATGCGTATACCTGAAATTACTGCTGCACACCTAAAATAAACACGTTATAAGAAAATGAAAGTGAAGTCAATCAGTCGTGTCCGACTCTTTGCGACCCATGGACTGCAGTCTACCACACTCCTCTGTCCATGGGATTTTCCAGGCAAGGGTACTGGAGTGGGTTGCTATTTCCTTCTCCAGAGGATCTTCCCAACCCAGGGGTCGAACCCAGGTCTCCTGCATTGTAGGCAGGCGCTTTACCATCTGAGCCACCAGGAAAGTCCATTAAATAATGTGTAAAACACATAATAAATATATATAATTGAATATATATACATATGAATATGTATACTCAAATTATACATATGAATTTTTTTCAGATTCTTTTCCATTACAGGTTATTACAAGATATTGAATACAGTAGGTCCCTGTTGTTTATTTAAGTAAAGCAACTCTTAATTAAAGAGTGACCTGTTATTACAATTCTATTTATTTCACTGAGAGAGACTTCATTGATTTAGAGACACAAATTTAAAACTTAGCTAGTGACGTTCTCAAATACAACCTAGAAACAACCGAGATTCTCTGTTTTCAGCAGAATATATTTCACATCTGTATCTGTTTACTTGGATATTGTATGACACGTTTAATTGGGGATATGCTGGCATCTAACCTTAAGCAAAAGGAAAGAGGAAATGAAAGTCCCCTATCTGGATGCTGTGGTAGATACTACTAGTGCTTACCAGTATCCAGTTTTCTGTTACTTCTAGAGATCACAGAAGATTATACTTTTTATCTCTTGAAATTAACTGCACCCATGGAATTAATTCTGGTTACTGAAATGTAAACAAAAATGATGTGTATATCTTCTGAGCCAAGATAATCATATTTGCTCTCCTCTTCAAATGGAACATAGCTAATCAATGATAATCCAGGTAGTGGTGTCCACTCCTGATAACTAGTATAAGGCATCTTGCTTGAACAAGGAATAAATGTGAACCAATGAGATTTGGAGTTTGTCTGTTACCTCAGTATACCTTACTCTGTAACATTGCCTATCTGAGAATGGTGGAACTCTTTGATATTTCAGAAAAAGTTACTAGACTTTTTTGAGTAAGTTGAAAATGAGGAAAGAAAAGTTAAAAGATGTTGATGTTACAAAACACAATTTGAAATTGGATGTATAGTTTTTGTGACTATTACAAAATCATCCTTTAAACCCTTGGGAAAATACTGGACCTAGGGAGATTACTGGAATAGCTATTTTTAAAGAACATAATCTATGATCCAATTATGAAATATAATGCAAACACAGCCTTGTCTCAAAAGAAGATGCTTTTCTGTTGGTCTCCATAGCAACAAGAGCTTGGACTCTAACAGGCCAGAGGCCAAATACTATGAATAGACTTCTCAAATCTCTCCTAATGTCACAAGCCAATTCATTATAATAAAATCTCTCTCTCTCACTCTTTGTTAATACATGTTTATATCCACATACTTGCTTTGGGCAACATACAAAACGCACTTCCCTTCATGGATCATAGCTTTGTCATGGCAAAGGGGCTTGTGTAACTCACTGAAGTTATAAGCCATGCAGTGCAGGGCCACCAAAGGTGAATGGATCAGAGTAGAGAGTTCTGACAAAACGTGGTCCACTGGAGAAGGAAATGGCAAATCACTCCAGTATCCTTATCTGGAAAACCCCACGGACAGTATGAAAAGACAAAAAGACATGACACTGGAAGACGAGTCTTCCAGGTTGGAAGATGCTACTGGGGAAGAGCTGGTGGCAATTACTAACAGCTCCAGAAAAAAAGAAAATGGCTGGGCCAAGGTGGAGATGACGCTTAGCTGTGGATGTTATCTGGTAGTGAAAGCAAAGTCTGATGTTATAAAGAACAATATTGCATAAGAACCTGGAATGTTAGGTCCATGAATCAAGGTAAATGGGAAGGGGTCAAACAGGAGATGGCAAGAGTGAACATCAAACCCACTGAAATGTTGTGAAGTAATTAGCTTCCAACTAATAAAAAAAAAAAAAAAAAAAAAAGGGGAACTGCATCCACTTTAAGAAAAAAAAAAAGAGTGAACATCAACATCTTAGGAATCAGTGAACTATTAATAAAATGGATGGGAATGGACAAATTTAATTCAGATGACCACTATATGTACTACTGTGGGCAAGAATTCCTTAGAAGAAACTGAGTAGCCCTCATAGTTAACAAAAGGGCCTGAAATTGCACCCAAAAACTTGGGTGCAATCTCAAAAATGCCAGAATGATCTAGGTTTATTTACAATGCAAACCACTCAACATCACAGTAATCCAAGTCTGTGCCCCAACCATTAATGCTGAAGAAGCTGAAGGTGACTGGTTCTCTGAAGACCTATGCCACCTTCTAGAACTACCACCAAAAATAGACGTTCTTTTCATCATAGAGGATTGGAATGCAAGAGTAGATAGTCAAGAGATACCCAGAACAACAGGCAAGTTTGGTCTTGGAGTACAAAATGAAGCAGACAAAAGCTAACAGAGTTTAGACAAGAGAACAGCTGATCATAGTACATACTTTTCATTTTTCAACAAAAGCCAAGAGACAACTCTACACATGGACATCACCAGATGGTCAATATCGACATCAGATTGATTATGTTCTTTGCACCGGAAGATGCAGAAGCTTCTATACAGTCAGCAAAAACAAGCTAACTGAGCTTCCCAGCTGGCACTAGTGGTAAAGAAGCTGCCTGCCAATGCAGGAGACGCGAGACACTCAGGTTCAGTTGCTGGGTCAGGAAGACCCCCTGGAGGATGTCATGGCAACTCACTCCACTCTTTCTTGGAGAATCCTATGCACAAAGGAGCCTGGTGGACTACAGTCCACAGGGTCGCACAGAATCAGACATGACTGAAGTGACTTAGCACACACACAGAGCTAACTGTGTGTTAGATCATGAGTTCCTTATTGCAAAATTTACCTTGAATTGAAAAAGTAGGGAAAAGCACTAAGCCATTCAGGTATGATCTAAATCAAATCCTTTATGGCTATGCAGTGGAGGTGATGAATAGATTCAAAGGATTAGATTTGATAGAGTGCCTGAAGAACTATGGACAGGGGTTCATAACATTGTACAGGAGGCAGTGAGCAAAACCATCCCAAAGGAAAAGAAATGCAAGAGGGCAAAGTGGTTGTTGGAGGAGGCTTTACAAATAGTGGAGGAAAGAAGAGAAGTGAAAGATATGGGAGAAAGGGAAAGATATGCCCAACTGAAGGCAGAGTCCCAGAGAAAGGCAAGGAGAGTAAGAAGGCCTTCTTCAATGAACAATGCCAAGAAATAGAGGAAAACAATAGAACAGGAGAGGCTAGAGATCTCTTCAAGAAAACTGGGGGGTATCAAGGGAATATTTCATGCAAAGATGAGCACAATAAAGGACAGAAACAGTATGGACCTAACAGAAGCAGAAGAGATTTAGGAAGAGGTGGCAAGAATACACAGAACTGTAGAAAAAGGCCTTAATGACTGGGATAACCACGGTGGTGTGATCACTCGCTTACAGCCGGACACCCTGGAGTGGGAAGTCAAGTGGGGTTTAGGAGGCATCACTACAAACAAAGCTAGTAGAGGTGACAGAATTCCAGCTGAGCTATTTCATATCCCAAAAGATGATGCTGTAAAATACTGCACTCAATATGTCAACAAATTCTGAAAACTCAGCAGTGGCCATAAGACTGGAAAATGTCAGTTTTCATTCCAATCCCAAACAAGGACTATACAAGGTCAGTTTTCACTTCAATCCCAAAGAAGGACAATGGCAAAGAGCATTTCAATTACTGTGTATTTGTGCTCATTTCAAATGCTAGCAAGGTTATGCTCAAAATCCTTCAAGTTATGCTTCAGCAGTGTGTGAACACAAGAACATCCAGATGTACAAGCCTGATTGAAGAGGCAGAGGAACCAGAGATCAAAATTGCCAACATACATTGGATCAGGGAGAAAGAAAGGGAGTTCCATAAAAACATCTACTTCTGCTTCATCGACCATGCTAAAGTCTTTCACTGTGTGGATCACAACAAATTATGGAAAATTGTTAAAGTAATGGAAGTACCAGACCACCTTGTCTATCTCCTGAGAAACCTATACACAGGTCAAGAAGCAACAGTTAGAATTGGACATGGAATAACTGATTGGTTCAAAATTGGGCAGGGAGTACGAAAAAGCTGTTTATTGTCACCCTGCTTATTTAACTTCTATGCAGAGTACATCATGTGAAATGTCAGACTGGATAAATCACGAGCTGGAATCAAGATTGCCGAGAGAAATATCAATAACCTCAGATATGCAGATGACACCACTATAATGGCAGAAAGCAAAGTGAAACTAAAGAGCCTCTTGATGAGGGTGAAAGAGGAGAGTGAAAAAGTTGGCTTAAAATTCAACATTCAAAAAAGCTAAGATCATGGTATCTGGTCCCATCAATCTCTTCATGGCAAATAGATGGGGAAAAATGGAAACAGTGGCAGGTTTTACTTTTTTGGGCTCCAAAATCACTGCAGCCATGAAATTAAAAGACACTTGCTTCTTGGAAGAAAAGTTATGACAAACCTAGACAGCTTATTAAAAAGCAAAGGCATCACTTTGTCGAAAAAGGTGCATATAGTGAAAACTATGGCTTTTCCAATAGTCATGTGCGGATGTGAGAGTTGGACCACAAAAAAGAATAAGCACCAAATAATTGATGCTTTCAAACTGTCGTGCTGGAAAAGACTCTTGAGAGTTCCTTGGACTGCAAGAAGATTGAACCAATCAATCCTAAAGAAAATCAACCCTGAATATTCATTGGAAGTACAGATGCTGAAGCTCCAATACTTCAGCCAACTGATGCTAAGAACCAACTCATTGGAAAAGACTCTGATGCTGAGAAAGACTGAAGGCAAAATGAGAAGGGCAACAGAAGATGAGATGGTTAAACAGCATCATTGACTCAAAGGACATGAATTTGAGCAAAGTCCGAGAGATAGTGGAGGACAGAGGTCCCTGGTGTGCTACAGTCCATGGTGATGCAGAGCCAGACATGACTTAATAATTGAACAATAGCAACAACAAATGAAAGGTACAAACCATCACAGGAATCAAGTGGTAAAGACTTTACTTGAACTTCAAGCAGGTACAAAAGCAAAAATCAAGAATGTTTTGGGAGCATCACAAAGAGACCTGAAATAAGAACAGGAATAAGTCTTGGTACATAAATTGGGGCAAAACCAAACTCAGAATAGCATAAGCTAAAAATGGTAGATAAGAATTTTGGATAACATCTTAATGAGGCTTCTTTTTCAGTCCAGCGCTTTCCATTCTATTCCAAGCTATACTAATGGGCGACAAAATGTTAATAGTTATTTTGTTGTTAAAGTCATCCATAAGCAAATGAACTTCATCAATACAGCTAAAGATAAACTAATGATAATGTAGTTTCTTTACTGCAAGAATTCAGAGTCTTAGTATGCTAATGACTAGCATGCATCTCTAAGAATATGAGTTAATTTTAAGTAAAATATACCAGATGTACTTAACCAAGGAGGAATTGTTCTCTAAGTTTTATTTTAAATCATCTGAAAAAGAACAAAAATGTTCAAGTATTATATATGCTTTTGGAATATATAAAGCAAGGGAGGAACCTCCACTCCTTGCTCTACATAATTCTATTTTATTAGCAACCATGATAAGTGTTTTGAACATATTTTTAAAACAAATATTTCATAACATAAGAAGGCCACAGTTAGTAAGTGAAAACAAGTAGACAGGAGATAAATAGAAAATAAAAAGTAAAAAAAAAAGAGGTAAATCAAACTATATTTGTGCTCACTCTCTCAGTCATGTCCAACTCTTTGTGACCCCACGCACTGTAGTTTGCCAGGTGGTTCTGGAGCTTTACAGGCAGCAGTACTAAAGTGGGTTGCCATTTCCTACGCCAGGGGATCTTTCCTGACTCAGGGATCTAACCTGCATCTCTTGGGTCTACCTGCATTGGCAAGTGGATATTTTACCACTGAGCCACCTCGGAAGACCAAATCAAACTATACAAATAATATTAAATATGAACGAATTAAGCCATCTAATCAAAATGTAAATATTTATAGACTGAATAAAAATCATGATTCATTTGTTAGCTGTCAATAGAAGACACACATTAGATTCAAAGATATAAGTAGGTTGAAAGTAGATGGATGAGAAAAATATCATACAAACAACAACCACAAGAAAGCTGGAAAAGCTATATTAATGTCAGATAAAACAGATTAAAAATCTTTTTTATTAGAGATAAGAAGTGTTTTGTAAGACACGTGGTCAACTTTATAGGAAATTATAAAAATTATGTATATATATTTCTAATAACAGAGCATTAAACACATGAAGCAAAAAAATCAGAATTGAAGGAAGAAATAGATAATCAGTAATAATAGTTACAGATTACAGTATCTAACTTTTAATAATAAATAGAACAATTAAGCAGATCAATAAAGAAATGGAAAGCTTGAACATAACAGACCTATAGTCATAGACCTAATATCTATAGAATATTCACCCAACAACAGTATAATACACAGTCTTCTCAAGCACAAACAGAATATTCTCCAGGTAAGACCATGTGCTATGTCATTAAAGAAACCTAAATAAACTTAATAGGATTAAAATAATAGAAAATGTCTTTTCCAGTTAGAATGAAATAAGAAATTACTAATAAAGAAAAGTAGAGAATTCTCAAGCACATGGACATTAAATCACACATTACTAAAGAACAAATGGATCAAAAAATAAATCACAGGAGAAATTTAAAAATAATTTGACATAAATGAAAATGAGAACATACTAAAGTTTATGGGGTATAGTTAAGCAGTGCTTAGGGATAAATTTATAGTAATGCCTATCAAAAAATAAGAAAGATCTAACATCAACTTCCATAATAAGGCCCTGGAAAAAGAACAAACTAAATTCAAAGAAAGCAGAAAGAAGGAAATAACAAGGATGAGAGCAGAAAACAATAAAAATAGAGAACAGAAATGAAGAAAAATGATCAAAAGCAAAAGTTTTTTTTAAAAAAATCAACAAAATTGACAGAGCCTCATCTAGATAAAAAAGGAGATGACTGAAATTACTAAAATCAGGAATGAAAGAGGAGACACTACCACCAACATTACAGAAATGAAAAGAATCATAAGGAGCTACTTTGACCATCATAGGCCAACAAATTAGATAACTTAGGTGAATTAAACAAATTTTAGGACACAAACTAGCGAAACTAACTCAAGAAGAAATAGAATATCTAAATGGAGATAGAAGTGAAGTGATTAAATTATTAATCAGAACACTCCACAAAGAAGAGTGCAGGATCAGATGGCTTCACCGGTGAATTATACCAAATCTTTAAGATTAATAGAAATTCTTCACGAACTCCAAACACATAGAAGATGTGGGAATATTTCCCAACCTGTTCTATGAGACCAATATGACTCTGACAGAAAAACCAGACAAAGATATCACAGAAAAAAGAAAACTGCAGACAAATAATTTATGAGTGTAGATGGCAAAAATTCTCAGCAAAATACAGGCAAATGGAATCCAGAAATATATAAAAGGGATTCTACACCATGGCTAGAGGGATTTATTTTAGGAATGCAAGGTTAGTGTAGCATCCTCAAACCATTAATTAATGTAATACATCATCTCAGTAGAAGAAAGAACAAAACCAAGCTAACACATTATCATCCAATAGGTGCAAGAAAAAGCATTTGACAAGATTTAACAGTGCAATAAAGACACTCAACAAATGAGGAACACAAAGGTACTTCCTCAACATGAAAAAGGGAACTTATGAAAAACCAACAATTAACGTCATATTCAACGGTGACAGACTGAAAGAGTTCCTTCCCAAGAGAAGGCACAAGACAGGGATATTTCTTTCCATTTCTATTCAGTGTTGCACTGGGAGTTCTAGGCAAGGCAATTAGGGAAGAAAAGTTAATATAAGGTATTTAAAGTGGGAAGGAAGAAATAAAAGCATCTCTATTTCTAGAAGGCATGATATTATATAAAAGTTTTCTAAAAAATTCACCCATAAATTATTAGAACTATTTAAAAAGCTTGGTAAAGTTGGAGGATACAAGATGAGCATGGAAAAATCAGGTGTATTTCTGTGCACTATGAGTGAGCAACCCCAAAATAAGTTCAGAAAACATTTTTATTAACAATAGCATCAAAAATAACAGAATTCTTAGGAATACATTTAACCAAGGATATTTGTACACTAAGAACTACTGTTGAAAGATTAAAATACTGTTGAAAGAAATTTAAAAAGATATATATAGACATATAGATCAATAGAATAGAATTGAGAGTCCAGAAATAAACCCTAATATCAATGGCAAGTGTCTCATAGGTGTGCTAAGATGATTCAATGGGGGGCAAAACAGTGTTTTTTTAACAAATGGTGACGTGACAGCTGGGCATCCACACACAAAAAATTAAATAAAATTCAGCCCATTCATCAACCACATGGAGAAAGAAATGGCAACCCAGTCCAGTATTCTTGCCTGGAGAATCCCATGGACAGAGGAGCCTGGCGAGCTACAGTCCATGGGATCAGAAAGAGTCAGACACGACTGAAGCGACTTAACACACACACACACAAAACCATATACAAAAATTAACTCAAAACAGATCAAAGACCTAAATGTAAGAGCTCACACTATAAAACGCTTAGAAGAAAACAGAGGAATAAATCTTCATGACCCTGGAATAGGCAATGGTTTCTTAGACGTTACCTCAAAATCACAAAGAACAAAATAAAAAAAATCCAGATAAAATGGATATCACCAAAATTAATACTTTGTGCTTTGTAGAAAACGTTAAGAAAACGAAAGGACAACTTAAAGAATGGGAGAAGAAAACCGTACATCATAACTTGTTATCTAGAATATATAAAGAACATTCCCAACTCAATAATAAATAGACAAACTAGTTTTAAAAATGGGTAGAGGATATAAGTTGACAGTCTCCAAATCCATGCAAATGGCCAGGAAGCACATGAAAATATGCTTAACATTATTAGCTCTCAGGGAAATGCAATTGAAAACCACAGGAGATACCACCTCACACACACAAGAATGGTCATAATAAAAGAAAACCAGATAAATAAAAATTGTTGTGAGCAACTGGAGAGCTTGGAATCTACATATGCTGCTAAATGTATAGTGTGTCTGCTGCTCTAGGGAAGTCTGGCAGTTGCTCAAATGTTACACAGAATTACCAGCAATTCTTCCTTATCCAAGAGAAATTAAAACACGTGCATACAAAGTCAGAGAGAGAAAACTGTCGTCTGTTAACGCATACATACGGAATCTAGGAAAGCAGCACTGAGGAACCTATTTGCATGACAGGCACAGAGGCGCAGACGTGAAGAATGGGCTCGTGGACACAGCAGGGGAGGAGGGGGATGAACTCAGAGAGGAGCGCTGACATCCACACACGATCACGTGGGGAACAGACGCTAGTGGGAAGCTGCTCTGAGCCCAGGGAGCTCCCCAGGGTGCTCTGTGATGACCGGGATGGGGGAGATGGGGCATGGCAGGGAGGCCCCGGGGGCAGGGGATGCCTTATGGCTGACTCATGTTGTACAGCAGAAGCCAACGCAGCATTGTAAAGCAACTATCCTCCAATTAAAAATAAAAAATAGAATAGCATATTCAAAGGACTACCCAGCACACTGTGATGGCCATCTGTACCTGGCTGAAATCACTCAGGGCGGACAGAGAGAAATAAAATCCTTTCGCACATGCTTTTCTTTTCAAGTTCACACGAAACTTTTTCTGAGTGTTTTATGAATGTTCATAGCAGCATTATGCTTATTGCCAAAGAGTGGGCACACCACAAATGCCTATCTAGTGATGAATGAATAAATAAAATGTGGAATATCTATATAATGAAACCTATTATTTGGCAATAAAAAGGAATAAAGTACTGGCATGCCACAATGCGAGATGAAAATAGCAAAAACATGCTCAATGAAAAGAGCCAGTCACAAGGGGCCATATTGTACGATTCCACTTATCTGAAATGTCCAGAGTAGGCGAGTGTGTAGGCACAGAGTGTGGATCAGTGGTTGCATGGGGCTGAGGGGTGAGGAGCCACTGGTGTTGGCTTGTGTGGGCAAGCTTTCTTTGTGGGGTAACGAAATGTGCAAAAATTTATTATGGTGATGCATGCACGAGTCCAGGAATATACTAAAAGGCCTTGCGTTTTATTTATTTATTTTTTTGCTGACTTTAAAATGTTTATTCTTTAAAAAATTAGTTGCTTTTTATACAGCTATACAAAGTTCTTAATGTTTCTTTGGCAATGGGATATAATGGAATTTTACAACTATATAAAAAAGTTACCTTTGCCTAAGAAACAGTATTTACTGTGTATACATAGTTGACTGATAAAATTCTCTACCATCCAGCACCCTAATTAATTGACGAAATAAGCTACCTCAAAAGGGATATTACAGGATTTCAAAAAAAAAAGAAAAGAAAAAAGGAAAGAAAAGATATAGACAGACAAACAGACATACACACACACACACCCTTCTGTGGCTCAAAACACAGTATCACGGCCCTATCTGCAGGCAACTTGTAGGAATTGCCAAATACAATTTAGTGATAAGAAAAATCCTTTCAGTGATGAGAAAATACTTATAAGTTTCACTGGAGTACTGCTTTAGTTTAACTATACATAAGAAATTACTTAACCTTCTGCTATTCCAAATATAATTAATGCTCATTTTTTAAGATGAGCCTTCCCCCCCACCCCCAAAAGTAACTGCATTGTATCTCTGAAATTAAACAGAAAAACAAACAAAAACCCAGTGCTGGTGACAAATATACAGCAAATTCACTTCTTCATTCTTCTCAAAGACTGAAACCAATTCTCAGGACCATGAAGAACTAGAAATCCATCTATTTTTAAAGACTTGTTTGTAGACTATGCAGCAACTTTGTTGTCTTTCCTATACTCAAAATCTGCAAACTCCCTGCCCCCACGACCTCCTCTGAATCCACCACGAAATCCTCGAGGAGTGGTGAAGGTACCACCTCGGCCACTACCATGTCCTCGGCCACTACCATGTCCTCGGCCACCACGGAAACCAAGACCCCTCTGCCTCTGTACCCTCCATGGCCACGGTTTGGACGAAGTGGGATTCCAAATGTTTCTGCATTTAATCTTCTCTCTTCAGCCCAGGTTGGTCTCCGTTCTCTATTATCATCACAAGAAATATTATCAAAGAAGGATTTAGTTTTATCATAATAGCATTTAGGTCCAAGTGGATCTTCTTCGTCTGCATTTCCTTCACTGTTTTGGGTATCAACTCCTGAGTCTCCTTTATCTTCACCATTGACAGGCTTCTCCTGTTTCTCAAGTTTATCTTCTTTCAATTTAAGTTTATTATGAAACTCTCTGTCGATTTCCTCCTTGTTAAATTGTGCATTTGCACTTTCAAAGTCAAAGTCTTTCTCAAATTTCATTGGACCATCTCGTCGAATACCAAATCTTCCTCTGCCACCTCGATGACCCCCAAGCCCTCTCCTTGGAGCTGAAGGAGCACCTGGAACTATTTGTCTCTTGCTATCATTTCTGAGTTGCTCATTTTCTGGTCTTGAGACTTTATGTACTTCAACTCGCCTGTGCTCTTGATTCTCTATTAGTTTTTGGCTGGTAGATGGTAAAGGCCTGGTTGATAGAGGGCTCCTTCTCCCAACAGGTGCTGGAGCAGGTAAGTGGGCCGAGGCGGTCTGTACTGCTTGTTCCATGGTTGGGCTTTTTCTCAAAGGGTCTAACTGAGGGCTTGAACGACCTTGAGAGAGCTGTGTTTTTAGAGCTCTTGTATTCTGTGTAAAGGCAGAACCAACCGCACTACTTTGGGAGAGGACACTGCTGCTTGATGCTTCTGTTCCAAAGGATGTCAAGGAGCTTCCGGCAACACCAACAGCCCCAAACTGCTGCCCAACTAACGCACTTGGACTGAACTGACTGTAGGTTGGCATCCTGCCAAAAGGTCCATAGGAGCCCACTGGCTGGAATGAAGAAGTAGATGAACCTAGTGAAGACTGAACAATAGCTGGGTCCTGAGGCAAAGAACACTGTGATTTTGGTGGCTCACAAACAGTAAGGTCTTTAATATCACTCCCACGGAATATTATGTATTCAAAGACTTCATCTCGAGGTGGTATTGGACGATCTGTTGGTCTGTCTTCTGTACCAAAGGGCCGAACTTTGGCGAGAGCTACGGTAGAGTTCTCGGTGTTGATAGTGTAGAGGATGCCCTCATAGCGGATCTCCGCCTTGGAGATAAGGCTGATCTTGCTGCGGATGTAAGGGGTGCCCCCGCTAATGGCGCCGCCGCCGCTCCCGGCCGCTCGCAGAGAGGCAGATCCCACGCCGCTGTGGCCGCCCCGCTCGCCCACTTGCTCCGTCGGCGCCTACAGCAGCCGCCTCAGACCCAACATGGCGGCGGCGCCGGCTCCGCTACCCTCCCCCAGCCTCCGGCCCTCAAGCCGCGGCGCGGCGGCGGCGGCGGCAGCGGCCAGGCCTTGCGTTTTACACTTTAATTAGTTAATTAATTTAGGCCACACTGCACAGCATGCAGGATCTCAGTTCCCCAACCAGGGACAGAACCTTTGCCCCCTGAAGTGGAAGCATGGACCACCAGGGACGTCTTAGGTTGTAACTTTAAGTGGATGAATTCTACTACATGTTAATCATCTCTCAATCAAGTTGTTTCAAACTTGGAGTTAAGAAAAAGTATGAGAAGCCAGACTTCTGTCTCAAAAATGTCAATATAAATTGTTGTTTCTACAAAGCTCACTTTTTCTTGTTTCAGTTCAGTTCAGTCGCTCAGTCGTGTCCGACTCTTTGCGACTCCATGAACTGCAGCACGCCAGGCCTCCCTGTCCATCATGAACTCCCAGAGTTTACCCAAACTCATGTCCATTGACTCGGTGATGCCACTCAGCCATCTCATCCTCTGTCGTCCCTTTCTCCTCCTGCCTTCAATCTTCCCCAGCTTCAGGGTCTTTTCAAATGAGTCAGCTCTTCGAATCAGGTGGCCAAAGTATTGGAGTTTCAGCTCCAACATCAATCCTTCCAATGAATATTCAGGATTGATTTCCTTTAGGATGGACTGGTTGGATTCCTTGCAGTCCAAGGGACTCTCAAGAGTCTTTTCCAACACCACAGTTCAAGAGCATCAATTCTTCGGCGCTCAGCTTTCTTTATAGTCCAACTCTCACATCCATACATGACTACCGGAAAAACCATAGCCTTGACTAGACAGACCTTTGTTGGCAAAGTAATGTCTCTGCTTTTTTCTATGTTGTCTAGGTTGATCATAGCTTTTCTTCCAAGGAGCAAGTGTTTTTTAATTTCATGGCTGCAGTCACCATCTGCAGTGATTTTGGAGCCCCCCCAAAATAAAGTTTCTTTTGTTTAGGCATGTATATATTTCATTCTTCTTAATTTAGTTAACGCTCAAGTTGCCTTAAAATGGCCCAGTATTAACTGACTCCTTTATGTACCTACAAGAAAAATGCTAAAAGTGGCAAGTAGAGCATTCTAGCCAAGCTGCACTCTGCTAAGGATGATTTAACAGGTCACCACATTTTCTCACTTTGCAAATGAAGATTTGACTGCAGTCATTTTCTGTTAAGTTCGGCAGGTTGTTTTCTGCCTAGTTTTACCATCATTTTGCTGTTTATATGTTTAGTGTAATGTCAAGTAACGGTCAAGCATTATTAACTGGCATACTGGCTCTCTTTGCCCTTCAATCTGTAAGTGTTACAGAGTAAGTGTTCCTTACAGTAAATCAGTGACACCATTACCTCAAACTGTTTAGCTAAAGTAAGATGCATTGAGACATAAAAATTTTTTGCCCTATCACTTTCTATACTAATTTGACAGTGAACATCTTCATAGCAAAAGGAAATCCCAGGTGAAAGCAGTAATTTTCATAATCAAGTATGTTTCCCTTAATTCATTTCATTTGATTCCATCAGCACTGACGGATTCTGCTATCACTCTGCATGCGGCACTGCTGGGTAGCGCGGAGGTCTAACTTGAGTCACATTTGTTGACGAGAAGCATGACCTTGCATGAGGAAGGAATGATCACTTGCCCACTTAGTAAAGGAAGACACCGTGTTCGGTGCTTTGCATAGAGTCTGAAGTCCTTACAACACTCCTCTCTGACAGATTGTATTATTAATATTTAATAGACGACAGATCTGAATGTAGGGAAGGTGAACACGTTGCTGAAGTCACAGAGCTAGTCCATGAATAGGGATCTAGGTACTGTCCTCACTCCAAACTTTCCCCCTTTCTCTCTGTTGTGTTTGATGCGTTACCTCTGCTGGGGTGGGGCATGCAGCTTCTCTTGGTAGGCCTGGCCGTGGAGTCTTTCTGGGTCACCCAGATTTCAGAGATGAGGAAGCCCTCTGATCCTTGCCTACAAACCTTTTCAGAAGTGGAGCATTCGACTGGCACGGCCCTTGCCACCCGCCACGATGTTTTGTTGTTATTTTTAAACAATTTTCTTAGCATGTCACCATTTCACTGCTGCAAAGCAATGGCAATGTTTTCAAAAGCATTCAAACAGCAGCAGCTGTCCTACATCTCCTAAGCTCTCTAAACGGTTCTGTGAATGTAGGTTATTACCAACAGTTTTCCTTTCCTTATTTTAGTAGTGTATTTAGTCAGCTGATTATGAACTCTACACATCAATGAACAATTTCTTTATATCTGAAATGTTTGAGCAAATATCAGAATAGGGATTGCACAATGCCCTCTGGGTTACGCAGTGTCAAATATGCCTCACCTAGATTAAGGGGGTCCCCTTTGGGTTGCAGAGTTATTGTCATGCAGTGCCTCCTACCATTTATTATTAATTCTTTTCCTGCTTACTCCTAACCAAAAGAATAGAATAAAGAAAGAACAGAGCAATCACATGATCACATATGTGAGTAGCAAGAAGTAGGTGAAATGGAAAAATTGGTCTTGGCCTTTGAAAGACAGAATTTTTTTTTTTTGGCTATATAAACATTACTTTGTAGAAACTATGGGGAAAAGACAAGTAGGTGGTTAGAAGGGGGTAATTTTACAGTTTGAAGTCAGTTCGTATTTTAATCCTATCTGTCTTAGTGAGTTTTAATGTACTACCTAAAGGTCAAGACTATGTACAAATTATGTGTGAAAAGTAAGATCTTTTTTTTTTTTTCTTTTATTTACGCTTCAACTATGAAGAAATCAGATATTTTCAACTAAGGAAAAACTAATTCTTTAGGGAAGGAATAATCAGACCACTGACACTTATCTTGCCCTTTTTACCTTTTTACTTCAATATATGACAAGATAACAAGATTTATGTCATTTCACTAGAAAAGCAGTCATGAATGTAGAATCACACAGGGGAAATATTTTGTTTTCCAAGTGGTCATATGTTTTAATGCATTTATCATTGACTCACATTCTGAAAGGAAAGGCATATAGTGTAAGGATTTTCAGCTATAACTTGGAAAAATCATCAACATTCCAAAAGGTGAAGATACACATTTTTTCCCCGAACTAGTCACTAACTTCTCTAGCTGAGCTAAGATATTGGTCAATCCATTCTTACAGCCACTAGATAATCTCCTCAAATGTGAGAGAAAATAATTCAGATGGGTGATTTTATCTGATGACAATATTTTAAAGGAAACTGTTTCACAAAAAGTTGATGTCCAAACAAACAAACAAAAATATCCCACCAATCAAAAAAACTCCACAACAATAAAGTGTTCTTAAACCAAACACACACACACAAAGTTGATGTCCAGGTCTCCAACGGAGTGTTCAGTTTGTTTTGTCTTACTCTTTTGGTGTATTTTCAAAAAGAGACTTTTGGGGTGATCCCACATACGGACAAGTCCTTACAGCTAAAGGAGTTCCAAGCCAGCGAGTGTTTCTGTTCCTAACTTGTGAGTCTGCGCTTTGGCCTCTTCCTTCTTGTTGGCAACAATCTCAGCTCCAGAGAGCACAGATGCAGGACAGAGGGCAGTAAGACACGAATCTTCCCTGAGCTGATGGAGCAGAGGGCAACAGAAACCTCTGCACGTCATGACAAGATGCCCAGTTAGTTCTCCGTCGTTATGGAAAATTGGAAACCAGTTATGTTTATATGAATTTCATTTTTCTCAGAATTCATCCACATCATCAGCTGGCTACATTTTCTGCCAAGATCTCATCAGAGAATCTACCACTTCAGCCCTATTACCTACCTGTGCCTGCTCAATGGCACTTGACCTAGGTGTACCCTGAAGGTTGTCACAAACAGTTGGGTCTTCCAGTTTTCCTATTTGAAGGATCTTTCTAGTCTCTCCTGCAGCTAAGCCTGCAGGTAATCCCTCAGAAGCCATCTTTTCTCTTGTCTCATGGAAGAACAATTCCGAGGTGCCCTACATAAGCTCCCAGTGCCCCCCACCCCAGCAGAATGGAGCCCCAACTGCCTACAGAGTTAATCATTTCATTCACACCCCCTGATTCACTTGCCTTCCTTTCTTCCCTGTCTTATTCTTCTACTCCTTCCTCTTGCTTCCCAGATGACCTCCCAGAGAAAGTATTTGCATGCAAATCATTGCCTCAAAATCTTTTTTTAAAAAATTAATTATATTGGGGCGCCCAAATGAAGAGAGTGATTCAGAAATTACCTTCTCTTTTTGTATGAAATATCCAGAAAAGACAAACTTATAGAAACAGAAAGTAGACAAGTGGTTGCCCAGGACTGGATATGGGAACAGGAATTAATCATGAATCGGTGTGGGAGATCTTGTTAGGGTGATAAAAATATTCTAAAACTCACATGAGCATGGTTGAACCACTCAATAAAGCTACTAAAAATTATTAAATTGTACTCATTTCACATGAGTGCCTTTTATGAGATGTACAATATACCTCAATAAAATTGTTTTTAAAATTACCTTATTTTATACAAAGAGATGGTAAGATCCAGAGAGCTAACATGCTCAGTTACACAGCAAATGTAGGCTAAAGAAAAGAACAGCTTCAGGCCATTGGATCACTCTGATTCATTACTTCTGATTCATCTCTGGATGAATGATCTTGCTTTAGCTCATTAAAAATCAAAGTATATAAAAGTAGCACTAATGAAACCAAATATCAATACATTTATGACATTAATTAGAGAAATTAGCACTTAATGCTTCCTATATGTTAAATGATTTAGCTAGATGATCCCATTTAACTTCACAGATGGGCCATAAGGTAGGTATAACTGCTATCTCCTTGTTACACATGGCAAGGCAGAGCTTGAGAGAAGTTATGTTAAGTTATGTTATGTTATGTTATGTTAAGTTAAGTTATGATGATACTCACATCAGGTTGAGTGGGAATTCATCCACATTTGTCGCTAGCCACCAGAGCGCATATTTGCCTTGACTCCATCACACTGCTTCTGCGGGTGCCTGGGCGCTCTAGCCCCTTACCACCCCAGCCTGAGCAGAGAAAAAGTTCCATACCTCACTGTTGAGCCTGTTTATTTGCTGCTTCGTCTCCTCCGCCTTGATGAAGAGGACAGCAGCTCCAATCTCTGGGTCTGGAAAGTGACACACACAGAATGAGCCCTTAGGAATACACCTCATGTCTGAGGACTGGGGCGACTGGAGCAGGGAAGGAAGCCCAAGCTACCTTTCCTGAGACGCATACACCACCAGTTCTGGCTCCCCGGTGTGCCTCTGGATGGCACCGGATGGACTCTTTGGAACTGGGCCCGCAGCATGGCGGGGACTGTGACCACACTTACTGGGTGTGTCCACGGCCAACTGCCCTGTCTCCTCAACACTATCACTACCATGTGGCCCAAAGGGCTCTCGTTCTCTCTCTTGACTGTTTGCCAAAAAATATATCGCAGCCAGCGTCCTCCAAGCCATGGAAAAGGAGCGTAATTTTCCTCCTCTCTTTCCTTTCCAAATTTTGATTCCTGGGTCCATGAGAGCATTTTCTTCCCACCTCTATTAAAGGTGCTCCTCTCAACTGTAGATTTCTGTCTCTTCTGTTGCACTAAAAGGTAATTTCTCCCATTTCCTGGATCTCTCATCTCCACCTTTTCTCTACAGTACTTTTACAAAGCTATTCATATCTGTTAGGAGCAGAAGCACAGATGAGTCATTGCTAGCTAGAGTGGAAAGGATTTGATATATAGAGACATCTATACCTGTACTATCTGTCAGTATAAATATCATGATATGACTATCTTAATATCCTAATTCTGGTCAATTAAGCACAGAGAATTTATTTGTGGGAGGAAAAAAAAGTTGTTCAAAACAATCTGAAGTGGCAGAGTAGTAAAAGCTCCTTTTACAGAGGTATTTTGCAAAGTTAATCTATTCATTCAATGAATAATACAAGATCACTTACAGTAGGCTAGATCTCCTTTAGAGGTGAAGTGAAGTGAAAGTCGCTCAGTCATGTCTGACTCTTTGCGACCCCATGGACTATACAGTGTATGGAATTCTCTAGGCCAGAATACTGGAGTGGGTAGCCTCTCCTTTCTCCAGGGATCTTCTCAACCCAGAGATCGAACTCAGATCTCCTGCATTGCAGGCGGATTCTTTACCAGCTGAGCCACAAGGGAAGCCCAAGAATACTGGAGTGAGTAGCCTATCGCTTCTCCAGGGAATCTTCCCAACCCAGGAATTGAACCTGGGTCTCCTGCATTGCAGGCAGATTCTTTACCAGCTGAGCTATCAGGGAAGCTCCCCTTTCAAGGAGACAGAAATAAAGAAACTATATTGACCCTCCTGGAACTTTGAATCTAGCAGAAAAAAGAAACATTCAAAAAGCAATTATGCAATAGGTTTGAATTTCATACTAAAGGCAATGGGAGTCCATCTCAGGATTTTAAGCATAGGAACAAGATAATAAGAATACATTTATATTTTAAAAAAATTGTCCACTCTTTTTGGAGAACAGAGTGAAAGCGGAAAAGAGACTTTGGCAGCAAAGCAGGCAAGAGATGAATGAGGCCGGGAAAGGGTAGTGGCAGAAAGGACAGAAAGTCTCAGACAGAAATGAGAGACACGTAGGAGGCAGAGTCAAGCATGCTTGTTGCTTGAACGGATGAGTGAGTGTCAGTGTGAACGCTGGGAAAGGGGGAGGAGGAGGGTGGAAGGTGGCGGGACCAGGAATATCAGGTGGGCAGCCATGGTGACGTCCTATGACCCAACAAGGAGAACTCCCAGGTGGGACCACCACCAGCTTCCACAGCAAAGACTCACACCTGTTTGACCAGAATTATATTTCTGTGCCTCTTGCTCCAAGCAGAGTGGTATCAGCACATGAAAGTCCATTACATGAATGCATAAGAACTGCTGACTGCCATCTGCATTTCTCTCCTCACCTTCCCTACCCGACTGTCGTCCTACCAGGGGGTCTCATCCACCTGTCTCCCCAGGAGATGATGAGTGCCTGGAAGAGGTGCTGACTGAAATAGAAGACTGGCATTCTACCAAATGGAGACACATCCCCCCCAGGACTGTCCACTCAGAAGTCTTTCTTGGGCTTGGCTTTGGCCATGGAAGGACTCGCTCATTAGCAGGAGATCCTGACACAAGGACATCAGAGCCAGGTGGGAAGTGGAGGAGGGAGTGGGCAGGGGACTCTCAGCCTTACATCTCGTGACTGTTGGGGTTGCCTATGTTCAGGAGAGTCGGACCACAAAGGAGAGCCAAAGAACTTATGCTTTCAAGTCGTGGTGCTGGAAAAGACTCTGGAGAACCTTGGACTGCAAGGAGATCCAACCAGTCCATCCTAAAGGAAATCAGCCCTGAACATTCACTGGAAGGACTGATGCTGAAGCTCCAATACTTTGGCCACCTGATGTGAAGAGCCAAATATTACAAATTACAAAGACTATCACCCTTTGAGAAAAGACTAAATATAGAGCTTACCTCCAAGAGGAGGAGAAATTCTGGGTTCCGGTCTGATTCGCTCAGAGCCAAAGTCAAAAGTCTGGCTTTCTTCACTGCTGTTTCCATCTTCAATTCCATCAACAATCCTGTTTAAGATAATGAGGATTGGCTAGTTGTGCATTTATGTTCATGGGTCACAGTTACTTCTAGAAAAGTTAAAAAATCTTGTGTTAAATTTCTAAATTCTAGACACTCTAGAGGTGTGCTATCCAACGTGGTAGCCATTAGCCTTATACAGCCACTGAGCGCCTGCAATGTGAAAATGAGATGTGCTGTAAGTATAAAACGCAGACTGGGTTTTGAAGATTTTAGTAAAAACATTACGTTATTTAACTAGTAATTTTTTATACTGTTTACATCTGAAATGCTAATATTTGAGGCATCTCAAATCAAATAAAACATATCATTGAATCACTATTAAATAATCTCACAAGTGTGCACGTGTGTGTTTCCTTTTCAAAGATGTGGCTACTGGAATGATTAGAAATACTTGTGTGTCTCACAATTTTATCTCGTGTTATATTTCTATTGAACAGCAATTCTATAGATTTTAGATTCTTATTTATTCTCAGATTCAAAACCTTAGCTACAGAAGTCCTCTTATCTGCTGCTGCTGCTGCTAAGTCACTTCAATCGTGTCTGGCTCTGTGCGACCCCATAGACGGCAGCCCACTAGGCTCCCCCGTCCCTGGGATTCTTCAGGCAAGAACACTGGAATGGGTTGCCATTTCCTTCTCCAATGCATGAAAGTGAAAAGTGAAAGTGAAGTCGCTCAGTCGTGTCTGACTCTTAGCGACCCCATGGACTGCAGCCCATCAGGCTTCTCCGTCCATGGGATTTTCCAGGCAAGAGTACTGGACTGGGGAGCCATTGCCTTCTCCGGTCCTCTTATCTAAATTTATATTAATTTACTGTTCTACCCAGAATTAAGGAGTTTTAACCAAATGATAACTTTACTCTAGACTTGAAACTCTGAAGTGACAGTTGAAGAATTCTACTTAAATGACTACTAGGACTCTAGCTAATCTTCTTTCCTTGGTGAATACCTAACCCACTCATAATTTTTTAAAAAAGATTAATTAATTGTAGAAAATGTAAACATGCAATCAAAATCTCAAAAGAAAAATCATCTGTCATGCACAATTACCGTTAACATTTTGCCATGTTCTCAAAATCTTTCTGTATATAAAATAAAACATTTTTTTTCATAAGTGTAGAATCAGTTGTACATGAACCTTTATTTTCCAGCTCTGATACATTTCCCCCCTATTTAAAATTTATTATTTTTTCATTTTAGAGAAAATTTAGGAAGAACAGTTAAGCTGAGTTTTCAAATTACCATCTCCAACTGAATTCCTGAACATTTAATATCCATGTACTTTTCACTAAGCCTGCTTTGCTTATTTTTTCCTTACTATTTTCTCTAAATGGATAAATTGTATTCTTCAAGTGAGTAACCAATATATAGTATACCAAAAAGATCTCTTGCCTTATAAACAGAAAAACAGACTTTGAATCTATATTTCAGAACTCAAATTTCTGAAATTTTAGACAAACTATTTAACCTTCAAAATACACTTCTTATAAGTTTATAGCCAAGGTACTATGAACTACTTTATAAGATTCCTGAAAAGACTAACCATAACAGTAAATGCAAAATTACCCAGCTGAGTATATGGGAATAGAAATCATTCAATATGTTTTTTTCTTATGTCTATTTTTTAATTAGCTGCTTTGCCCCATAGTCTACTCCTTTCACATTTTCTGAGTCAGGAATTTTTACTGTCTCAATCATCTTTAGTGGATCCTAAAGTGAATGTTTTAAATTAAAAATAGAACCATCCCATATTACCTACTGAAGAGGCTGGAAGTATAATCAAGCTTCAGTTATCCACAATAATGAAGCAAATACTATGGGAAATGAAGACCAGCACTTAATTTTCTCTATCATTTCCACTGATTGCCCTGTGAAACTTTTGGTAAAGTTTCAGATATCAAGGAATAACGATATAAACTTCATTTCCTCTCTTTCATTTTTATTAGAAATTTATAAATTATAAAATTACAATGTAGAAATATAAATCTATAAAAGCGTGTACACAGTTGGGCTCTCCAGGTGGCTCATTGGCAGACTGGCTCAATCCACCTGCCAATGCAGAAGTCACAGGAGACGTGGGTTCAGTCCCTGCATTGGGAAGATCCCCTGGAGGAGTTAATGGCAACCCGCTCCTATGTAAAAGTAGGTAGAGCCAAATGAATAAATGGAGAAGAGAAGGAATTGGGAACATTTAATGGACCCTTTTGAGAATATGACTAACATGATTTATTCTCATTCTGCCCACACTTCACTATAGAGTCAAAAATTGCACAGAAAAATTTAGGAACGCTGAAGCCTCCAGACTCAGAACTTTCATGGTAGAAAGGTCCAGAAGGCTGAGTAATTTTCTAGCCAGATGCCAGTGAGGGGCAAAGGCAGCCATCTCCACCAGGAAAGGATTCTATGAGGTAAGCTCTTACCTTGGACTGAGGTCTGGGGGTCCAGTACTATTCAAAGTTGAAAGCTGCAATTTCAAGTTCTTCTCTTTTCTTTTGCCGTGGTTTGGGGCATCCGTCTCCTGTTTGGTTTTGGGGGAGTTTGAACTGGAGACTCTGATAGGTGAATGAAATGGCACAGTTCCCGAGGCCAGCTGCTTCAAGCTTAAGCCGAGGTAGCTCTTACCGCCTCCAGGCCGCTTGCTGCGAGAAGAGGCGGGTCCCCTGGTGTAGACGGGGGACAGGGAGGCTGTCTCCTCCCCCAAGTCCTCCTCCTCCTCGTCTTCCACGATGGACGGCAGTCTCTTCTTGATGCTGCCATTTCCCTTGGGCTCCGACTGAACCAGAGGGCGACACAGATGAGTACAGACGTGAAGAGCTTTTCAGAGGCACGTACCATTCACCAGTAACTCCCATCTGAGCAGTCAGCTCCCCAAGAGACTTCATCTTTTTTTTTTTTTTTTTTAATTTTTTTATTAGTTGGAGGCTAATTACTTCACAACATTTCAGTGGGTTTTGTCATACATTGATATGAATCAGCCATAGATTTACACTTATTCCCCATCCCGATCCCCCCTCCCACCTCCCTCTCCACCCGATTCCTCTGGGTCTTCCCAGTGTACCAGGCCCAAGCACTTGTCTCATGCATCCCACCTGGGCTGGTGATCTGTTTCACCATAGATAGTATACATGCTGTTCTTTTGAAACATCCCACCCTCACCTTCTCCCACAGAGTTCAAAAGTCTGTTTTGTATTTCTGTGTCTCTTTTTCTGTTATACACCATGGAATTTTACTCAGCCGTCAAAAAGAATTCATTTGAACCAGTCCTA
Organism: Cervus canadensis; assembly: GCF_019320065.1. NCBI lineage: Eukaryota > Metazoa > Chordata > Mammalia > Artiodactyla > Cervidae > Cervus > Cervus canadensis. Next base: position 33,302,995 of record NC_057392.1, on the reverse strand, counting down.
ATGAGATGGATGAAACTGGAGCCCCTTATACAGAGTGAAGTAAGCCAGAAAGATAAAGAACATTACAGCATACTAACACATATATATGGAATTTAGAAAGATGGTAACGATAACCCAAGAGACTTCAAAACGGAAGACTTCACAGACTCGGCTTTTGCTTACTCAGGTGTGGAAAGCCTCCCAGTTTCTGATCTCTGCTAGGTTTGTTCTCTCTGCTTTCCTGGGCATTGTTTGTTTGGTCTTTTAAACCTTCTTAGTGGGAGCTATGCGAAAGGTGCGTTTTACTAGGTTTGCATCAGGCTTTTCATCAGCCTGTCATTTATAATAGTATATGATGGCACGCTTTTAGGAATAAGACATTTTCAATTTTACTGAGAAGTCTTGGGCCTTGATAGTTTAATTAACTAACTAATTTCATGTATCCTTATCATTTTATTTTATTGAATTATGGTTGATATTATATAAAACTGTATCATGTAATTCACAGACATACAATGTGATTCACACTTTTTATAAGCCATACTCCACTTACAGTTACTATAAAGTATTGGCTACATTCCTCATGTTGTGCAATATACTCTGTAGCTTATTTTATACGCAGTAGTCTGCACCCCAGCCCCCCCACCCTGAAGTTTGCCCTCGCCCCCGGCTCTGGTAACCAGCAGTTTGTTTTCTGTGGCTGCCAGTCTGCTTCTTCTGGCTTATAGCCATTAGCCTGTTGTATTTTTTAGATACTTCAACATGTAAATGATCTCATAGTTTTTGTCTGTGCTTCTGTCTGACTGATTTCACTTAGCATAATTGGGCCTTGATATTTTAAAGCTACAGGGTCCTCAGTGGAACTTCATGTGGCGATCAACCAGCAAAATTATATTATCATGGAGAAGAAAGCTTTTTCCTATTTTGTATCATAGATGGAAGAAGATGAGAAGTTTCCTCGTTTCTCCTGGTTCCCACAAGTCAGGTGGTGGGAAATACAGCAAACACTGTGATCTGCTTCTTGTAAAAGGGTCTTGGGAAAGGAAGGAGCTGGTCTTGCCAAACCCTATGTAGCGTCCTTGCCTGGGACCATTCAGCCTCACAGGCTTAGAAGAAGCTAAGGAGATCGTGGGCAAGGACAGAGGAGGTGATGAAGGGGCAGGCAGGCCAGGCTGCAAAGGCTAAGCTGGTGGCCCTCAGCAGATTTGCTGGAAGAGTCTGCGTTTCTTCTGCCCCAGACATGGCTTCCCTACTCCAAAAGGTCCGTTCATTGTCCTGTGCCTCAGTATCTTTTATACTTTCTTATCAACAATTTCTAATAAAAATAAAATAAACAGTAAACATCTAAGCGCACTATTCAAATGTCATGAGCTGTCATGGTTATTACTTCATCTTAATAAACACTTGGGTCATTGGTATGTGAATTTTACTATAAGAGCTATAATCAAATATATATGTATATGTATGTATGTATATATGGGCTTCCCTGATGGCTCAGCTGGTAAAGAGTCTGCCTACAATGCAGGAGATGACCCACTTTCGATCCCTGGATTGGGAAGACCCCCTGGAGAAGGAAATGGCAAACCACTCCAGTCTTTTTTCCTTGGAAAATCCCAAATGAATTTGGATCTATAGTGATTGACGGGCCCATTCAGTGGAGGCCATAGCTTTTATAAGTGAAACGATCAGTTCACTTAGGAAGATTTTTTGTGTATTTTAATTTTATGGGTTAAAATTTCTTGAAGAAAGGGAAAGACTCACTTTCCAACTAGATGCAAATATTTAAATTAATATTTAAATGTAATGCCATTAGTTCTTTGTTTAATGTGCTTAGCTGCTCAGTCTTGAGCAGCTCAGTTGCTTAGCAACTCTTTGAGACCCCATGGACTGTAGCCCGCCAGGCTCCTCTGTCCTTGGAATTCTCCAGGCGAGAATACTGGTGTGGGTTGCCATTTTCTTCTCCAAGGGATCTTCCTGACCCAGGGATCAAATCCAAGTCTACTGCATTGCAGGCAGATTCTTTAGCATCTGAGCTATGAGGGAAGCCCCTTTATTCAATAGTCATGGTTTTGCCTTTGTTTTTTTTCCCCACAGCATTTCAAATTCTGTGCTTTAAACAAAAGGTGGACCCATGTGGAATTGCAGAGGAACATTTGCACACTAGTATTATGGAAAAGAAAAGTGAGCTCATCCAGCTAAAGACAGGACAGAGCAAACTTATCAAAGAAATTAAGATCAGTGAGTACATTCTCTGATTGGACTTCTATTTACATTTGCACTGGCAATTTAATCATGTCTTTGTTTCAAAGAGGCTCCCTTGGCTCTAAGAGAATCTTCTGACTAGTAACCTATAAGATGCGTGTACTTCTACAAGTTCATTTAATTTTCATACTTCCATTTCGTCATGGAGATTTGGCGCACTGGACCAGTTGCTTAGATACTACATCTTGTGATCCGGGCAGCCAACGCGATTTATACCAAGAATTAATTACTGGACCATCATTGCAGACGGCACCCAAATGTATTAAATTATTAAGCATCAGCCCCACATACAGTCTCTGTGCAGGATGAGTACCAGTTACTTTCTTGGGCCATCCGTATAGAAACACCCTCCTCCCTCGTGCCACTGGGTTCACCTGTGTGTACACGGCCACAAAGTTTAATCACAGATCTTTCTTTCCCTTCTCTTTGACCTGTCTCTTCATTTCCCTCTCATCTTTCTCACGAAAGCTCCCAAGGGGCAATTCCCACAGTCAAAGGAATCTCGAAGTGAGCTCATGATATTTTGCTGGGGTAGTCATTTCAAACTCACAAATGAGTCAGTCAAACTTGTCTTGACTAAAATGAAAGCAGAATAAAGTGTAGTGGTTGAATGCATGCATTTTTGGTCACATGGTCCTAAAAGTCCTACTTTCTAGCTAACCTTGATCAAGTAATGTGACTATTTAAAGTCTTGGTTTCCTCATCTGTAAATCAGCAATAGTGTGAGGAAAAATTAGATATTAGTTAATGGAAGTTAAACCCTTAGTGATATGCATTTTGCTGTGCTGTGTTCAGTCGCTGAGTTGTGTCCGACTCTGCGACCCCATGGGCTATAGCCCACCAGGCTCCTCTGTCCATGGGATTTTCCAGGCAAGAGTACTGGAGTGGGTTGCCACTTCCTTCTCCAGTGAATGTGCTTAATTAAATGCTTGCTCTTGTGATGATGAGGATGATCATGAAGAAAATGGAAAAAATATTTACATTAGGGCAGGTCCTACAGATAGTATTGGGATATTTTACATAATCTCCCCTTATTTCTTAAAGAACTCTTAGCAATGCACCTTGCCCAAAGATCACGTTTTCCACATTCCCTTGCCACATAGTTTAGGCACGAGGCCAAATTCTGGGATGATAGTGTATAAGTCGACCAGTTATAAGGACATTTAAGGAAGGCTCCTAGAAGACGGGGAGCTTCTATCCTGCTCTTTTATATTTATTTAGCTTCTAGTCTGGAACACTGATGAAATGAATGGATCTCCAGCAGCCATCTGAGAGAATGAGGAGATCTTGAAGAAGGAAGGCATGCATTAAAAGATCATGCAGCAAGAAGGAAATCTCTAGACCCGATTGACACTGTCATATTGCCCACCTCTAACCTAATCCATGAGAGACAAATAAATATTTTATTAAAACCCCTGTTATTCTAGTGGCTTTGATACTGCAAATGAGCTTCAGCCTTAATTATACAGAAATTTATTTTGAAAGTTAAGGGTGGTGTATTCTTGGAAGGGATATTCATTTTCAGAGTGCTGTGGAGGGGTGAAGAATTCAAATTGGAAAATCCAAAAGAAGGTTACATTTCTCCTCATGAGAAAGAGAATACAGGAAAGGCCTGGCAGAAAAGAGGTACAGTCGTGAGGAAAGGATGCCTGTTGAGAAGAGTTTCCATGTAAGGACAGTTCTACTAGTTCCTGAGGAGGGGTTTTGCAGAGAAGGGAGAGGAAAGGCAACCAGTGCCAGAGAGAAATGTGGCTGACAGCACTGAGATGCTTTAAGAGTTTTAAAAACACTTCTCAAGAGTAGTTCAGTTTGCTCCCTACTTCCAACCATCTTCAGTCAAGTATCAACATCTCTGTAATGTGTTATGCAACTGGATTTATTCGTATGCCTCTGCATGCAAGTGTCTGTGTGTGTGTGTGTGTGTGTGTGAAAATTGGGGGGGCTCTGCTTCACGAAGAGAACAAGACAAGAAAAGGAGCCATTTATAGGGTTCCTATATCATCACAGGATGATTGGCAATAAAAGTCTAGGTTATAAGTCTGACAAGCCACTGTTTTGCAGGGAAGTTTTCCATGAAATTGGAGGGTTCTTAAAAGTTGAGACTGACCTACAAGCTCAATTCTACTAAGATGAACACTTCAGGACTTTGTTAGTTTGGGCAGGTTTTGGTGACAAACTACTTTTTAACCATACCAGTAAGGTCCTTAAAAAGATTTATGAGTTTCCTTCTTTCTGTTCCCAAACGCAGGAAAGTCAATTACCACATCTCTCATTGGGAAGTGTTTTAGGGGAAGTCAAAGGTGAATACATAAAATCTTCAAGAGGGAAACAGATTTGTTGGAAATCCCACAAAGTTTAGATAAATATTTTGCTCTTTGGCAAAAAGCCATACCTGTGAGACTGTCGATTTGTTTGATAATCTTGAGATCACCTGGAAGAACAAAAACAGAAGTTGTAACAATCATTCACACCCAGGGAGACGGGCCTGGGCCCCGGGACGCTTTGCGGCTGTGTTTGCATCTGGACACACCTTCCTCAAGCAACAAAATACGAAGAAACTACAAGGGACTAAAAATGAATGTGCAGTTGGGGCTAACTGTGGACAACAAGATAAAAAAAGACCGAAAAACAAAACAAAAGACAAAAAAAAACCCAACTGCCGCTTCTGAGGAGCCAGGAGAGAAAGCAGGGTCCTGCGCCTGCAGGTGGGCAGGCCATCTAAGCTGCCCCCTGGCTCAGGCCCTGGACACGCCCACCCGTACCCCATACAAGGACCAGCTGGCCCCCACCTTGCGGAGTGAGCACGCAAGGGAACCTGTTGTTTGTTCTTGGTTCTCTCCGTGCAGCAGGGGCCCCAATAAAGACTTGCGTGAATTTCTTGTCTGGCCTTTTACCAATTTCTATTGATTAAGGAAGCCAAGAACCCTGGATGGTAACATGGGTGGTTTGGGCCTGGATAAAACACAGGAAGCAGGAAAAGAGATGGAAGTTCAGAGGTGATGGGGTGACTGGCCCACCTGTGTGGGCCAGCAGAGAGAAAACACCACCTGAAAGATGCTGGGAGCATCTCCTGCATCCAGAAAAGGGAGCAGCAAATTGACTGGCTGGTGTAGGACACTGAACTTAAGGAAACCGTGGTCAAAACAATATACTTATTGGCTACATTTTCCAGCTGGGTGCTTTATTTGCTCTCCTTTTGTTTTCCATCTCTCTTACTGCTCTTTCTTGCCCTTTTGCTAAATTATCTTATCTTCTAGGATTTTCCCCTCTGGCTCTTGTGAAAACAGAAATCCGTGGAACCGTTTCTTATTTAATGTCATTTCTATCTCTTTATTCGCTTGCCCTTCTTACTTAAATACAGGTGGCTGTAATGATTCCTTTATGTTCCATTTATTGTACTCTGTGGTCTAGGATTGGAGAAGGAAATGACAGCCCACTCCAGTATTCTTGCCTGGAGAGTCCCATGGACAGAGGAGCCTGGTGGGCTACAGTTCCTAGGGCCGCAAAGGGTCGGACACGACTGAAGTGACTTAGCATGTGGACTAGGATTAAGTTCATCACAGATCCTAATTTTCAATTTAATTGGTTTTAAGATCCAATTGATTGTAAAAAATAGAAAAAAAAATGCTGTCAATTGAATTGTGACGTGCCATCAATTATGACAGATCCCAATTTCAGAGATGTTAAAATGTGTAACAGAGATGTTAAAATGTGTAACATAGATTCAGTTAAGCTCAAAACATATCTTGCATAAAATCAAACCACATTACTGTGGAGGAGTACATTAGAAAACATGTACCTTCCATGAAGTACAAAGCAGCTCTGGAAATTATAACATATTTTGGAAATATGCTTTGGGTCTCATCCACATTGTTTTTTGCTCAAATATACTTCTTTCATTTTAAAGTGGTAATAGATGCTATAAATTAACATGACTTTATTCACATGGACAAAAACACGCACTCGAAAATGATCTGCCTAGTAAGTGAGACGTATTTGGTAATTCTGTCACCTCCCTCACTGTGTTTTGTGGATGATTAGGGAGCTAGATCTGTTATTATTTACACAAATGCCAGCATCATTATTGCTGTGCAAATATATGTTTCATCAATGTTTAATTTTATCAAAGCAGTCAACCCATTCTACATCTGTTAAGTTGCCTAAATATGCATTAATCAGTAGCATTGTAGACATAAGTTTTGCAATAATTCCCTAAATGGTGACAAATAAAACAGCTGAATAATTAAAAATGTGAAAAATAAAGCAAAATTACAGTGCTATTGCTACTGTGGTAGACATAATACTGTGTTTTTAAAAAAGCTTTTCAGTTAGAGTTTGGATGAGAGAAAGAGCATGCTAGAGGGATTCAGAAGTCTGACATCTCCAGGTCAGAGACACTCTCTAAGGAATAAGAGAAAGGTACCGGCCTTAGCATCTTCTAATTTGCATGTGACTCCCAACCCCAATGGTTTACTACTAGTATGAGTTCCCTGGAGTTGCTGAACCCCAAGACTTTTTCTATATCAGTGCTTCTCGAACTTCTGTGTGCACACAAATCACCTAGAGATCTCGTTAAAATGCATGTTCTGCCTCAGGAGGTCTGGGGTGGAGCCTGAGACTCTGCATTCTGATGAGTTCCCAGATAATATTGATGTTGCTCGCCCCTGGGACACACTTTGAGTAATGAGATCTTACAACCAATGTCACAATTATTATCACCCTGTGTGTGTGTGTGCTGAGTTGCTTCAGTCATGTCCAACTCTTTGTGACCCTATAGACCTATAGACCCTATAGCGTGCCAGGCTCCTGTGTCCATAGGATTCTCCAGGGAAGAATACTGGAGTGGGTTTCCACTTCCTTCTCCAAGGGCTCTTCCTAACCCAGGGACCAAACACACATCTCTTATGTCTCCTCCATTGGCAGGCAGGTTCTTTACCACTAATGCCACCTGGGAAGCCCTATCACCATCCTGTCGGCAATCAATTCATCGAGTATTCACTGTCATCAGCACGCTGGCACATGCTCCTCAGCCACAATATCCCACTTATTTTCACTGCAAATCCTATGAGGTCAGTGTTCATTATATAGCCAGCACTACTGTGCTGGGCTCTGTGAATAAATCATTTCATTCACATATATTATAAATCACATGTATTTTAAAAAGAATGCTCTGATATATTCACTCTGTTGACTAATATCAATGAAAGTGAAAGTGAAAGTCACTCAGTCGTGTTCGATTCTTTGGGACCCCATGGATTATACAGTCCATGGGATTCTCCAGGCCAGAATACTGGAGTGGATAGCCTATCCCTTCTCCAGGGAATCTTCCCAACCCAGGGATCAAACCCTGGTCTCTTGCATTGCAGGTGGTTTCTTTACCAGCTGAGCCACAAGGGAAGCCCAAGAATACTGGCGCGGGTAGCCTATCTCTTCTGCAGCAGATCTTCCCGACTCAGGAATCAAACCAGGGTCTCCTGCATGGCAGGCAGATTCTTTACCAACTGAGCTATCGGAGAAGCCCTGACTAATATCAATACTTCATGTTAATTCAGATTAGCATTAGTGTAGAGAATACTAGTTTAATGGAAAAATCAGTATTTTAACTTGGAGAAGGAAATGACAACCCACTCCAGTATTCTTGCCTGGTGAATTCCATGGACAAAGGAGCCTAGCAGGCTATACTCCATGGGGTTGCAAGGAGTTAGACACGACTGAGCGACTATCGTGCAGCATTTTAAAGCTAGAAGTAACCCTATAGAGTCTCAGCTACAATGGTTTGTACACGTGGCAGACAACAGGATGCTTTGAGAAGGGTTCCTTAAAAAAAATCAGGTTACAGAGACTCCTACCAGTCTCTTTTGGTTGGTGGTGGGTGGGCATGGGGCCCAAATCTCCAGGTCAGGTTTGAAACCTCTGAGTTAGTCCAACTCCCTAATTAGAGATGTGGAAACAGTGGCCCAGAAACATGAAAACACTTGCCCAATACATGCAACAAGTTAGTGGCAGAACTTTTCCACCAGAAGCCATGCCTCCTGGTTCCTAGTGACCTTCCACAGAACCAGGAGTTTCCTCAGGCCCCTGCTTGAGCAGTTAACGCTGCTTCTCGGGCGGAAAGACAAAGTGGGTGATGTACCACGGAATCTAATCTGGTTTGATGGTTGTCACAAAGTAGACGCCCCCAAACACGCAGGATGCTGAATTATCCAAGGGTCTTATTCACCCTTTGGATCACAGATCTTTTAGGAAACTGGTTGAATTCTAGGCACTCTTTCCCCAGTGGGAGTGGAGGGGAGAAACACAGCTGTGACCTTTGGATGAAAAATGTTTATTGATCCCGTTTTCTTGTTCTGAACTAAAAGACTCAACAGTTTTGAAAATTTTGAGGAAGGCAGCTATCCAATTTTGAGTCTGTCCCACATGGAGTTTCTATACCTTTTAGACAGGGTTAGGGTTAGGGTTTGGTGATCTCTAATGGGGGTAGTTAGGGGGGAAAAAAAGACCAAGGTGGAGGTCGGGGAGACAAAAGGGAAGTAAGTCAGACACAAGAGAAGGAAACAGCTGGTGCAGCAGAGCTGTGGGCGAGCTCAGGAAGGCTCCCGTGTTTGGGTCGTGCCCTTCGGCCAATAAGGATGGAAGGAGCGCAGCGATGGCAGGAGGCCTGAGCCCATGGCCTCACGTGAGGCTTTAAACAGAAGGAAGGCTTGTCTGTGCCCCCTTTTTTGATTCCACATATAAGTGAGATTGGGACTGCCATATACACATGACTATATATATAACAGATAACTAATAAATACCTCTTGTCCAGCACAGGGAACTTGACTCAATGCTTTGTAATGACCTGTAGGCGAAAAGGAACTAAAACAAGAGTCGATACATGTTTACGTAAAACTGATTCACTTTTCTGTACACTGAAGCTAACAACACCATAAAACAACTATACTCCAATAAAAATAAATTTAAAAAAGAAGGAAGGCTTCATAACCTTGAAGACTGTGTAAGAAACTTTCTCAGCTTTGGTATACAGGTTTTCAAAGATTCTTCTCTTTTCCCCAGTCCTAACTACCTACATTACTCTGTGAGTAATCTGGAAGTGCACAGAGTAAGCCCCAGAGTAATCTGTGAGTCCGGTGGGAGCTGGGAGCCTGCACTGTTACACTGGAAAAATACTGCTCACTGTCATGGAGGACCGGAAGAGGAAAAAGGGCCTCTTAGTCCTCAGAAGATTTGCTACCAAAAAAGCGAAACAAATGCACAATTTTTTAAAACTGTGTTAAAAAGGCCCCAAGTTCTACTATTGAGATTGTATTGCAAACGGAAATCAAATATACTAAAATTAATGGTAATTTTAGATGTGGCACTTGCCACTGCATTCCTTAATGCTCTCTTTTATTGAATGAAGACACCTTTGTAAGGGCTTTCACAGGTTCATACCTGACCTTGGCCATTCAACTCATGTTTTTTCTTACGTTCTAAAATTTTCTAATAGCAAATCTTCCTGATGTTAGGATTTTTATGAATTCTTGTGGTTGGGAAGGGAGCTCTTTGATTTCTTTCATCTCTTTTCCCCGTCCATTAAAATGCTGTTTTGTTCTGATGATGGAGCTGAATCGGTAAGGGGCCCCGCCTTTCCCAGGAGCTAACAGGCGCCACCAGAAGGGCCGTGCGTGATGAGGCATCATGAGCAACTTCTCCTTTCCCTCCAGGGCTTCTCAAGGGGTCATGCCACGGAGAAAGTGACCACGACGGGGCAAGAAGGCAGCACATGCTGGTGGACCCACCACCCTGACCCAGCGCTCCTAACGGCGGCGCGGGGAGGCGGGAAATCCATCCCATTGTCTGCCTGCTCTGCGGGTAGGACAAATCGGCCCCCATGAGATCTGCAAATACCGTCTCAACTACGGACTCTCCTAAGCCCCAAAGCAGCTAAGTGCTTAATGGGAAAATGAGATGCGAATCACAAGGCTCTCTCTTCAACTGACACGTGATTTTCTAATGCCACATTGATCAAGTCACGGGGTAGATGGAAGGAGCGTGCGCCCCCGTTCAGAAGAGGGGTTACCACAGCGTTTGTCTCCCTTACTGCAGAGCAGTGTTAGCCAGCACTGGTGATTGTTCGGGATAAATAAAAGATGAATGAAGGACGCTCACAAACAGCCCCATAGCTCACACAGTTAAAAAGTCCACTCTAACAAAGCCATACATAATTGTCAGATCAACAGGCCTCATTTCCCGTCTGCTGCTCCTCTCGTAGACTAAGATGAGGTGCCCAGGAGCAGCAAACGACACGGATGGCGGGCGGCAGAGACGAGGAATTAGAAACCTCCAGAGAAAGGCGAGGCTTTGAAAGGGGGGCATTCATTTTCAGCGCAACGCGTCTGAGTGCTCACCACCATCCAATCTAAAGAAGAGATATTTGAGGCTGGTCTGAAACTCTAAGTGGGTAATACACTTTCTATTATGTTTTCTTGGCTTTTTATCTAACTTAGGAATAGAAATGAGATTTTAATGAAAAGACGAGTAATTTTGACATTTCCCAATTTCACCCGTAGGCTTGAGGTCAAGACAGACTATTAAAACTTGGAGGAGTAGTCTTTTCCCCTGGGTAACCGGTATCACTTCTGGTGTGGGATGCACAAGTCAAGTAATCCAGTCTTGAATTTAGCCTTGAATCCAGCCACATACTGGTGGCTAGAGCTAGGGAATTGTTCCCTGAACCTGCAGTGTAGGAAGCACCACAAAAACTCTTCACTGATATATATTATGGTGAAAGGTCTATGTGTGGGGAACGGGACCCATTTAGGGGGTACTACAGCAAAACAGTCAAGAGCTGGAATTACCACGGTCTTGTCACTTATTAGCTATTCATCCCTGGGAAGCAGGTAATAGAACAGGTAATGCTGAGGTAACAAATAATGCACTAGATTTCAATGGCTTAACACAAATGAATTTTGTGTCTCATTCTTCCTCTCAAAAGTGATGATGAAAACTAAAGCAGTTTTGAGGATGTGTAACGTTAACAAACCTTGGAAGCCCAGCTGGCCACATCTGACAGCGTCACCTTGAAGAGAGATGTAGTACAGCAACCAAAAGTAACTAAAAAATAATCCTGGTCTTTTTGTCCACATCGTTCAAGATCCTCGGCGGCGGTGCAGTGATGAGCTGCAATGCGGCCTCTGCAGTGGTGCTCCTTGCCTGTCCCCTTGGCGAGCACAGTGGTGCTCTCCGAGTCCCCTCACTGAGACTGCCTCCCTGCATCTCTCCTGTTCATTTCTGCTTCCATCCTGCCATCACGTCCAGCGTTCCTGCCAGAGGGGACCCCTTTCTTCTGTCTCTGGGAGACCTTCTGGGCTTCCCAGTGGCACAGTGGTAATGAATCTGCCTGCCAATGCAGGAGATGCCAGATAGGAGGGTTCGATCCCTGGGTCAGGAAGATCCCCTAAGAGAAGGGAATGGCAACCCACTCCAGTATCTTGCCTGGGTTATCCCATGGACAGCGGAGCCTGGCGGACTACAGTCCATAGATCTCAAACAGTCAAACATGACCGTTTCTCATGGCTAAGCCCAGGATGTGTACATTTCTTATCACTGCAATTTAATAATCCACAAAGAATCCTCACCTAGAATTTATGGTGAAAAAGTCCTCACACTGGTGCATTTGGTAAGTATTTGGTGTGGTGTCTGGCATAAAGCTAATCCCTGTTAATAAATGGTAATTATATTATTGATAATTGGTTATGAAGAAAATTTTCTTTTAATTGAGGTAATAAGAAATAGGGCATTATTATCTAGATGATGCAGAGTTAAACATTCAACAGATGGGCCCTGTCCAACTTAAAAACTAATGTATACATATAAAGACTTCCTAATAAGGAGGCTGCTAGACTTAAACACAAATATCTCCAAATTGCTCTTCTGTATTAAGAGAAGAGCTGTCATCCCATGCCACAAAAACACACTTTTCTTTGTACAGTACTGGATGGAACACTTTAAAAAAGTAATAGCTTGACATTCTATTCTTTTCTCTCTCAACCTCTTTATCTGCTTCATTTAAGTAAAATGAGGCACTTTCAAATTGCCCACAAGTATGAATATAGTCCGTAAGACACTGAAATATGTACAAATTAAGTTGAGCACAATTTTACTTCTTTGAATTCAAATATATGAATTACCTTTGGAATTAAAGAAAACCGAAAGATATCCCTTAACACTTATGTAAAAAGGATTCTTCTGATATGTATTTCATATTATCGTAGAATGAAAAAGAAAGGAAACACACACAATTGTGTGAAGAAAACTAACTAGAAATCTCTCAGCACTGACACACGTCCTTAAAGATTTCCGGTTTAAGGAGGTGTGCACCAAATCAATGATTTGGGAGTTTGGCAGGCTAATCAACGCTAGAAGAATTTACACAGTTTAAACTCATCATGTGGAGTTGAGATTCCTGGCCCCCCAGTGACCAGCTCCTGATTAGGGTACAATGGCTCCTGGTTAGCCTGTAAAACCAGCTACTATGTAATTGTAAGGAAACACAATAGCTGGTTTCATAAGATTTTCAGGATACATGCTGAGTGCTCGGTTCCAAACCAGGTCCGTGCACAAAGATGCTCAATTTGGAGTGAGGAATTTTTGCATCACGACTCTCGGTGGCACTTTTAAAGTTAATAGGAAATGCCTGATTTGCTACCTAGGAAGCCCACTGCCAGTAACACACAGAAAAGCTGAAGACAGTGTTTGAAGCAGCAGACTGAAACGAGGCGCTTTGTAAATCTGAACTACGGGACCTCAGATGGTCTCGTTCAGCTACAGAAAATAAGAAGAGGTCTATCTAGTGAGTCACGGAAGCTCAGTCAGTAAAACATCCGCCTGCAATGCAGGAGAACAGGGTTCAGTCCCTGGGTCGGGAAGATCCCCTGGAGAAGGAAATGGCAACCCACTCCAGTATTCTTGCCTGGAAAATCCTACGGACAGAGGAGCCAGGCAGGCTACAGTCCATGGGGTCGCATGGGTCGGATAAAACTTAGGGATTAAACCACCACCATATAGGAAGGACCACGATATTGGGGTCATAGGCAGCTTCTACATGACCAAATGCACACATTTGTTTGGCATTCATATTTTTAATGAAATAAATCTTTGAAACTCAAGCAAGATGAATATCATTCATCACAGCATTCATACTTTTAGCAAATACTCAATAACAGGGCTTCCCTCATAGCTCAGGTGGTAAAGAATCTGCTTGCAATGCAGGAGACTCTGGTCAGACTCCTGGGTCGGGAAGATCCTCTGGAGAAGGGAAAGGCTACCCCTCCAGTATTCTGGCCTGGAGAATTCCATGGACTGTATAGTCCATGGGGTCGCAAAGAGTCAGACACGACTGAGCGACTTTCGCTTTCACTTTCAATAACTTCTAGGTGAGGAAAAAAGTCTCACAGATAGGAGATATGAGGCCAAGCTTCTAAAGTTAGGGTTTTCCTCCTGCACTGTTGGTGGGAATATAAACTGGTGCAGTCATTATGGAGAATAGTATAACAATAGAGTCACCATCTAATCCAGTAATCCCACTCCTAGGCATACATCCAGAGAAAACCATAATTCTAACAGATGCATGCACTCCCATGCTCACTGTAGCTCTATTCACAATGGCCAAGACACAGAGGCAACACAAATGTCCATTAACAGACGAATGGATAAAGACGTGGTGCATGCATACAATGAAACATCACTCAGTCATTAAAATGAACGAAATAATGCCATTTGCACAACACAGATGTGCCTAGAGACTGTAATACTGAGTGAAGTAAGTCAGACCAAGACGAGTATCACATGACATAGTTTATATGTGGAATCTAAAAAATGGTACAAATTAACTCATTTACAAACTTATGGGAACCAGAGGATTGAGGCAGGAGAGATAAACTGGAAGGCTGGGATTGACATGTACATACTACTATACACAAAATAGATAACTAACAGAACCTGCTGAATAACATAGGGAAGTCTACTCAATACTCTGTAATGACCTACGTGGGGAAAGAATCTAAAAAGAGTGGGTATATGTCTGTGTAGAACTGATTCACTTTGCTGTGCGGCAGAAACTAACACAAATTGCATATCAAGTTACTCTAATAAAATTAACTTAAAAATAAAGTTAGGGTTTTGTTTTACAAAGGTGATGTGTGGAGCAAAATAAGGAAGGTATATTGACTAATTACATATAGACTAAAAGCAAGTCTTTGTGAGAGTTCACAATGGAATTCCAAGTCACTGGAATTTAGAAAGAAACATATCTTGTTTCGCAGTTTTGATCCCCCAGTTGTGCTCCAGAAGCTCCCAGGTCAAAAATTGTCATTGATAAAATATACCCGATCATATTTTAAAAACATGCCATTTCCTTCTCCTGGTCTCTTTTCTAATAACGTTCTCACCCAAAGCATGCTTCCTTTAGTGAAAGTCACTCAGTCATGTCTGACTCTTTGTGACCCCATGGACTATACAGTCCGTGGAATTCTCCAGGCCAGAATACTGGAGTGGGTAATCATTTCCTGCTCCAGGGATCTTCCCAGCCCAAGGATCAAACCCAGGTCTCCCGCATTGCAGGCAGATTCTTTACCAGCTGAGCCACAAGGGAAGCCCAAGAATACTGGAGTGGGTAGCCTGTCTGTGCTCCAAGGGATCTTCCTGCCCCAGGAATTGAACCAGGGTCTCCTGTACTGCAGGCAGATTCTTTACCAGCTGAGCTACCAGGGAAGTCCTATAAGTTTTTAGCATTATCCCATGGCAAGCTAATCACAAAGTGGCCATTTCCCTTTTGGGGGAAACCACAGAGATATCCACTGAGGAAACCTCTTCATAAAAACGTGAACAGTGAGTAAGGCAGATCCATTTAGAATGGGCAGAACTTCTTACAGTGAGTCTTTCTGAATTTACAGAACTAGCTAACTGCGTTACTTTTAGATCCACACAAAGATAGCAGTCTTTTAGTTACGGATAGGAAATGCATAGACTGCGGTTCAGAACACATTTTTTCCAGGTTTTAAGACAATTATTTCGATAGATTTATGCACAAGTGAGCCAATGGGAAGCATGATGCTTTCACAACTATTTACATAAATCTGTGCAAACCAGTCCTGGTCCTTCCTCTTTCCCATCTGCTGTGTCAAACTGTGCTTGTCAGGTTGTTTCTCTAGGAGTTGAAAGAAATTAGAAACGCTGGGTACTTTGAAGGATCAATTCTGGCCTTAGTTGGACTGTGAGGGCATACCACATTTAGGGAAGAAAGATGCTTCCAAAATAATTCATTTGGAGTCTCACAGAGGAAGCCATATTTTCCCTGTAAATTCCCAGTCAACCGTCAGGAGGTATCACTTCTCCTCAGCACTGGCTCTAAATAATTGCTGCTTAGATTTCTCTTAGGCCTCCCTTTCTGTTAATTCACTCACCATTCCTGAATGAATATTTGCTTTTACTTGGGGAGGTCCCGTTAAAGTGACTCTGTGGTAATTATTTAGAAAAACTAAGAAAATACTTCAAGGTATGTCACCTACAAACTGGCACTTGCCATCTACCGCTAAGGGCTTCCCTGATGGCTCAATGGGTAAAGAATCTGCCTGCAGTGCTGGAGACACAGGAGACACAGGAGACCCAGTTCAATCCCTGGGTCAGGAAGATGCCCTTGAGGAGGAAATGGCAGCCCACTTCAGTGTTCTTGCCTGGAGAATCCCAAGGACAGAAGAGCTGGGTGGGCTACGGTTCACAGAGTCACAAAGAGTCAGACACGACTGAGTGACTAAGCGCACACACTCACATCTATGGTTACAAGGATTAAGTCATGTGCTGCTACAGCTGCTGACCGTCAACAGCCCCAGAAAGGTGTTCAGGGTGGAGACTGGGAATGAGGTACTCTGTGCTCTGGAAAAACTGGCAGAACAGACTTCAGATGGTTAGATAATTTCAGGAGATTTTATGAGCTCAATTCTTGCATCTCCTTGCATCTAGAAAAGCACTGAAATCCTTCATGGTGACGACTATTCCTCATGACTAGTAAAAGCTTCACAACACTAGCAGAAACCTTCTGAAAAAATATGTGCTTGATTACATGTACTCCCCCTTCACCAAAATCACACGCACACTGACCTTCTGTCCCCACCTTTTCGGAGCAGTTTCTCATGGCTATCTGAGATGCTGTCTCCCAGGCTATAGTCCTTATTTTGCCCCAAATAAAAGTTGACCTACAGGTCTCACATTGTGCATTTTTTTTCAGTCAACAGTTATGAATACCCTCCAATTTATCAGTGGGTTTGGTAGATTCATATTCTTATAGGCCAGGCTTCCTTAGAATGATGGCGCACTCCCATACCAGAATGCTGCCTTCCCTTTCCACTCCTCATATTTTCCTCAAAATACTAAGCAATGTCATGTGTGCCAATTCAGCCTTTTCTAAGAACAAATTCTGATTTAAAGGCACAATAAAAGCACTGTAGTAAAATAAAGCAAGCAGAGAACCAAAGCAAACAATTTAGTTTGGCTGCAAACCTTTCTCAGGGTTTGAAAGCTTTCTTAAACTGGAATTAAAAAATAACAGAAAAATAGCGGTAGAAGGTCCTGAGGCTCAGACGGGTGGGTTGCTCACCAGCTGTGTCCTCTCAGGCGCCCAGCTTGATGAGGGTTCCTAGACTGCAGGCACTTAGCCCCGCTCATCTGACCGGCTGTGCCGGGGACAGGGGAGCAGAGATCTTGGCTGTTTCTGGATCTGGCCCCTGAGTGGTGCAGAGAAAGCCTCTGCATTCTCTTGGTTGCAGCGGATCGGTGGGTGAGGTGCCAAGCCTCCAGGGGAGGACTGTGAGCTCCAGAGGACGGTGAGGCCTCACGGATGGCGGAGCCACCAGAGAGAGGAAGCCCGGATCCCCGAGTCAGCCTGTGCAAAGCCACCATTTCTGCCCACCGCCTGTACCTTGTGATATGAACGAAACACGCCTCATACGTTTTATTTTATGGGCTGTGTCAGACCACGGAGACGTGGGGCTTTTTGTTATAGCCTTTAGCCTGACTGAACTGATGCAACTTCTTGAGGTTATCCAGGTGAAGAGCCAGAGGTACGCTGGAGGAGAGCAACTTACTCCTCAGTGCGTGACTCGTAGGAGTGCTGACTCTAATCCACCATCCACTGCTCTTTTTGACAGAAGCCTATTTGGTACTTTGGGTATTTTCCCATAGATGAGGCTAAATGTTTTGTACTATAAAGAAAAAAATGGGTGACTAATAACCTCAAAGGAAAAATGTAAACTGCATAACCTAGAATATAAATATGCTTCGTTAGCACTAGTCAGATTTGGGACTATTTCTGAAAGCTGGCAGAATGCAGGGATACAGATCGGTCACCATATGCTCTGCTTAATCTTCAGGGTGGAAAGTATAAGTGGGATTACCACATCACTAAAAGCTTAGCATCTTGCAGATGTTCATCTAGGAATTTTCCTTAATCATTTTCCTCAATGACATGAAACCCAAATCCTTTAAGTCCCAATTCATTTGACGGAAATGCCTCCCCTTGGGTCCCTCCACCCTCCTCGAGTTATCATTATTAGTGCCCGCTGGCTGTTCAATTCATAATTTCAAGATCTTTTCATTTTTTCCTCCTAACTTGGCATCTTGTTTGCTTCATATTTCTGACTCTTTGGCTACGGTTAACTAGTCAAAGCTGCTGCTCTTCTGGTGTTGCAGATTCCTGGGTTTAAACAGGGAGGCTGTGGAAACCTCGAATCTAATGAAACTGGAGTCCGCCAGCCCTTCCTGCCGAGCACATTCTGCGCCGCGGTGGAAGCAGGCTGTGTCTGCCATATGCCTTCCTCTCTGCTGTCTTCATCCTTTCAGGGACCTTCAGGGGAAAAGCACTGTAAAGATGTTTACCTTGGGATTCTGTAATTTGTTTTTAATCTTAATTTAATTTTCACTAACTTAGCTCATTTACAACAGCTTTAACCAGATCACCCACTGACTCCAAGCCCTAACAGTTGACTCTAGGTTTGGGATGAGAGGAATGCATTTATGGGATTAGTGTGGAGAAATGTCACACCCACTCAAGGATGAGCTTTGAAACATGAACAGGCCAGCATAGCCCAAACAGTGAAATATTTACCATAGTAAAACATTCAGGGTTATTCTAACAAGTCCTATGAGACCAAATTCTTGAACAACAACAAAACCAGAGTAAAATTATATTTTTAAGAAGTCCTAACATATCCACAGGAAAAGTATTTGCAGACTGCTGGAGAAATGTGAACAAAACTGATGGGGAATAAGTGTAAATCTATGGCTGATTCATATCAATGTATGACAAAACCCACTGAAATGTTGTGAAGTAATTAGCCTCCAACTAATAAAAAAATTAAAAAAAAAATATTGCTGCTTTCAAAAATAAACAAATGGGACCTAATTAAACTTAAAAGCTTTTGTACAACAAAGGAAACTATAATCAAGGTGAAAAGACAGCCCTCAGAATGGGAGAAAATAATAGCAAATGAAGCAACAGACAAAGGGTTAATCTCAAAAACATACAAGCAACTCCTGCAGCTCAATTCCAGAAAAATAAATGACCCAATCAAAAAATGGGCCCAAGAACTAAACAGACATTTCTCCAAAGAAGACATACAGATGGCTAACAAACACATGAAAAGATGCTCAACATCACTCATTATCAGAGAAATGCAAATCAAAACCACAATGAGGTACCATTACACGCCAGTCAGGATGGCTTCTATCCAAAAGTCTACAAGCAATAAATGCTGGAGAGGGTGTGGAGAAAAGGGAACCCTCTTACACTGTTGGTGGGAATGCAAACTAGTACAGCCGCTATGGAGAACAATGTGGAGATTTCTTAAAAAACTGGAAATAGAACTGCCATATGACCCAGCAATCCCACTTCTGGGCATACACACTGAGGAAACCAGATCTGAAAGAGACACGTGCACCCCAATGTTCATCGCAGCACTGTTTATAATAGCCAGGACATGGAAGCAACCTAGATGCCCATCAGCAGACGAATGGATAAGGAAGCTGTGGTACATATACACCATGGAATATTACTCAGCCATTAAAAAGAATTCATTTGAATCAGTTCTAATGAGATGGATGAAACTGGAGCCCATTATACAGAGTGAAGTAAGCCAGAAAGAAAAACACCAATACAGTATACTAACGTATATATATGGAATTTAGAAAGATGGTAACGATAACCCTATATGCAAGACAGAAAAAGAGACACAGATGTACAGAACAGACTTTTGGACTCTGTGGGAGAAGGCAAGGGTGGGATGTTTCGAGAGAACAGCATCAAAACATGTATATTATCTAGGGTGAAACAGATCACCAGCCCAGGTTGGATGCATGAGACAAGTGCTCGGGGCTGGTGCACTGGGAAGACCCAGAGGGATCGGGTGGAGAGGGAGGTGGGAGGGGGGATCGGGATGGGGAATACATGTAAATCCATGGTTGACTCATGTCAATGTATGGCAAAAACCACTACAATATTGTAAAGTAATTAGCCTCCAACTAATAAAAATAAATGAAAAAAAAAGAAAAAAAAGAAAAATAAAATATTGCTGCTTTCAGGGGATAGATGTAAACATACAACTGATTCACTTTGCCGTACAGCAGAGACTAAGACAATATTGTAAAGCAATTATACTCCAACAAAAATTAATAAAAAATAATCATAAACAAATTGAAAAATTTAAGATATTGCTTCTTTAACCCCACTCTCAGTCCTTCTGCCAAACTATTCGGACGTGTGCAAGTATGTGTACATGCAGGAAACACTGAGAATGTGTGATCTGCTGACAAATGTGATATATTTACATACCAAAGAGATTTTTTATTTCAGTTAATAGAAAGGCTGCCAACTTACAAGGATGAAACTGAGTTTGGAAAGAAACTGGAGTATTTGTACATTTGAATTGATGATGGAATAGAGATCTTACAAGTTTACCCTCACACATGGAGCAAGGGAAGAATAAAGACCAATAATTTGTATAGCAGACTGAAATGCATATACTCGAATGGGAAGAAATTCTCCCAGAGCTGGGCTGTGACCACAGGGTTGTTTAATAAATGGATGGATTTATGAGCAACTCAAAGCGCAGACAGCAGGGGCGAGCCCAAGTGAAACAGCCAGACTGCAGCGGCTCTGCTGTCCTTCCTATGTTCTTGTTAATGAGATGTCTTTCCTGAAACGTTAAGGTACACTGAGTTTTTGATGAGACATGACAAGTAATAGCATTAGGGTTAAGAAGATTAAAGTGAAAGTTGTTCTGGAACTTGAGTATAGCTTCTGCTGTAACATACCGGAACTTCAGGAGAGCTTCAGAATGCCTGAAGTAGAATGTCTCCTTCTGGGAGAATTATGTTCTGATTGGGGGCCGAATGCTTTAGTGGACAAATGTCCTAGTCTGGGATTCCGAATACCAGAGTCTGACTCAATTTGACACTGCTTGATTCTTTCATTGATTTTGGAATCTCAGGCAGCGTGCTACCTGGACACCCAGCTCCTTCACCGGCAAGGCAGAAACAAAAACCAGACTCTCAGGGGTGATGCAAAGATGGCAAATTAAATTAAATGAGATATTGTAAACAAATTGCCCTGCTCATAAATACATATTTAATAAACACTAGTATCCTTTTCTTGTCAGTAGCGTGCGTGTGTGCTAAGTCTCCTCAGTCATGTCCAGCTGGTTGCGACCCCATGGACTGTAGTCCTCCAGGCTCCTCTACCCAGGGGATTCTCCAGGCAAGAATACTGGAGTGGGTTGCCACGGTCTCCTCCAGGGGATCTTCCCGACCTAGGGACCAAACTCCTGTCTCTTACCCGCTGCATTGGCAGGCAGGTTCTTTACCACTAGCACCACCTGGGAAGCCCTCCAGTGCTACTAAATATTCACTTGACAAGAGAAATTAAAACCGGATCAGATACATTTTGATTGTTGGATGGAATCTTTTGAAGCCTATTTGAAACACATGCTTTCATGTGGTTGATGGGAGATTTACCCCAAAGTGAACTTACTTGTGCAAAGAGCATATTCTAACACACTTTGGTCTATAAGATAGGAATTTTAGTTTTATGAGTAAATTTTCTGCCCCCTTCCTCTTTAAGCCACTTGTAATCTAAAGAAAAACTGAGTTTCATCAGCCAGTACACTAGGTCCCTTCCAGTTCTAGCTTTCTATTATTTTGTGGATATGGAAACGCGTCTATACAAAGGAATGAATCAAATTCCAATAAGTATTCATCAAGCACGTACTTTGTGCCAGCAATTTCATGAGGAAAAGGATCACAAAGATGAATAAAATGAAGTTATTGCTCTCAAGGAAGTTGTATGTATACAACTGCGCTCCCCACTTACAACTTGGTTGAATTCTTATGATTCATTTTTCAAAAATCCTCATTAAAGTATAACCTACAGGAAAGCATGCACAAATCAAAAGAATTACTGCTTGGTGAATTATCAGAAAGTTCTGTGATTCAGTTTTTACTTATATTTTTGGCATGCGAAGCTCATTTCCCATGGAAACCTCTTTCCTGTGAATGCTCCATTAGCCTAGAGTACAGCTGGTGTTCAGGGCTCAGAGAACTGAGGGACAGGGCAGGAATTTCTAACTTTGCTTTGCTGGATAAACTGACGCTAAGTTTCAATTGGATTTTGGAGTCAGGTGGTTTGGGTCTGAAAACATAGTTCTTGATTTCCCTTGCATACTTGCTGAGGGATGCTGGACCAGATTTTCATCTAAGTGAAGTGAAAGTCGCTTAATCATGTCTGACTCTTTGCGAGCCCATGGACTATACAGTCCATGGAATTCTCCAGGCCAGAATACTAGAGTGGGTAGCCTTTCCCTTCTCTAGGGGATCTTCCCAACCCAGGTATCGAACCCAGGTCTCCCACATTGCCGGCAGATTCTTTACCAGCTGAGCTACAAGAGAAGCCCAAGAATACTGGAGTGGGTAGCCTATCCCTTCTCCAGGGGATCTTCTTGACCCAGGAATTGAACTGGGGTCTCCTGCACTACAGGTGGATTCTTTACCATCTGGGCTATGATCTTATCCTTAACTAGTCTTCGTGTCTAGTATACAAACTTAACAATCTATATCCATGATTGCTGTGGGGATAAAAATGTTAATGTCCGTAAAGTGGTTTGCATATGATTTGGTTCATCAGAGGCACGATACCATCAGCAGGATCAGCATAATCTTCAGTTCACAGAGCCTTTGTCAGGAGAGCAGGGCTCTGTTATCCCCAGTCTATAGATCGGGGATATGCAGACTGAAGGATGCAAGCTCTGGACTCCTAAGGCTTAAACAGGTACCGAGAATGCAGTGTGGAATGGAGACCCGAGTCCCACCTCGTAGGGCAGGACTGCGAACTCCCGGTGGATGCAGCCTCGGTAGCTTTCCTTTCTCAAGGAGAGCTTGCAGGTTGGGTTCCGCTGGTGTTGGTGTGCGTGTGTGTACACGTGCAGATCTGAGTCCTTTTATTTCAGGCTGAACATCTGCTGTTCCCTGTGGGGTGGCAGTAACCAGGGAGGTAGGGAATGAAAGACCTGGTTTTTCTTGGTCTTGTTTATGGGATGGCAGGTGGCCTTTTCATCCTCTGACTTCCCCAACTCAGCTAACCCCCATCTCCCCACAAGGAGCTTAAAAATCTAAGTGCTCACTGTTCAACTTGCAAACACAGGCTGAAATCCCCAGATGTCATTGAAATGTGGCTGAGTTCTTTCCAGGGTATGCCTCATGCTACTTGATTGACAAAAGGCTACACAGGAGAGAATCCAGAGGAGATGAAGCAGGAGCCCATTCAGACAGATTTAAAGCTTTTCATGTGTTCTTTATTTTATGTGCTTTTCTCTTTAATATATATTTAAATGGAATTCGGTTTCTAAGAAAATGTTGCTGAGATATGATTGTACAACCCACAGTGACATAATGACCCACAGTTGGCTTCATTTGTCTAACTGCCTCTGACCACCCCCTCCCCTTTCCTGGATCTTATCTCCTATTTCAACTCTTCAGCCCATGGGGTTGTCATGGAAACCGCTGTAGTTGCCACAGTGCGATCTCTCTGTATCCTTGACCACCCCCTCCCCTTACCACACACACACACACACACACACACATCACGCACACACACACTGATAAAACCTGCATGGGCACTTGACGTAAGCTGAGTTGTTCCATCTTTCCACAGGAATCTAGAATCAACTAAGAGTCTAGCTTAATCTATTGCCCCCTCGAATGGACAAGCTGCCATTGTCACCACTTACTGCCATTTGGAGGAGGAAAGAAAGATGGCAAATCCCCTGAAGGAAAGAAGAATGGAGAGAAAACAAAAAGGAGGAAATGGAGAGGAAATAGAATAAGAAATGGAGTTTGAGAGCCTGGTTGTAAGAATCCTGACATCCAGGTGTGCATACGTTATAGTGAAAGTGAAGTCGCTCAGTCGTATCTGACTCTTTGTGACCACATGGACAGAGGAGCCTACCAGGCAAGATTTTCTGGGCAGGAATACTGGAGAAGGTTGCCATTTCCTGCTCCAGAAATGTCCCCTTTTACATTTCCCCTTTTACAGAGGAGACAGAGCGGCAGGTAAGTCTTGTGTATTTTATTTGGTTCTGTCAGAAAACTATCATCCTTACAATAAATCTGACTTTAGTGCTTTACTTGAGTTGGAATTTTTTGGGGTTTTTTTTAGTTAAAAACAATGGAAATTTATTTTTCACAGTTCTGGAGGCTGGGCTGGAAGACTCCGTATCTGGCAGCGCCCACTCCTGGTTCACACATGGCTGTCCCTCACCAGGCCCTCACGTGCCAGAGCACTGAGCCAGTTCTCAGGGTCTGTGTCATAAGGGCATGAACCCCACTCATGAGGGCTCCATTCTCATGATTCAATCACCCCAAGACCTCCTAACACCATCACACTGAGGGTTAGGTTGCAACATATGCATTTTGGGGGGGACACCACATTCAGTCCATAGCACTTGATTTCTGTTGTCTAGCTGGTTTGTTGGCTTTGTATAGTTTAGGTTGTTTTCACACTGGGTTCACTTTTCAGAAACTCAGATCACTTTATTATTTTTTTTTTGTCACTGATTTACAAATTTTATTGAAATGAAATATCAAATTGCTACTCATTTAGTGCCTTGTTAAACAAGGTAACTAAACCAATAGTAATTTAATTTGCTTTTAAAACTGCATTTCTGAGTATTGCATTTGCTGTAGGTTTTAAAGAAATAATTAATATACACCAAAATGCACACATCTTAAGTGAACAGCTTGATGAATTACTTCCCTAGGATCCAGCAGTTTCACTCCTAGATAGTAACCCAAGAAAAAGAAAGGATATGTCCACAAAAGGTCATAGGTAAGAATGTTTAAAGCAGCCTTATACATAACAATCCCAAACTGGGACCAATCCCAAATCCATCAACAGGAGAATAGATTTTCAAATCATATACTGATATAATGCAATATTTAGCAATGAAAAAGAACTGGTATACTCAACACGTGGAGGTATCTCAAAAACATTAGGTTAAGCAATAGAAGCCACATTCTAAAGGGTACATACTGAATGGTTTCATTTTCATGACACCAAAATACTGGCAAAACTAATCTATGTTGATGGAAATCAGATAGTACGGGTGGGGAGGCTGATGGAAATTTCGAGGGGAATGGACATATTTTGTTTCTTGGTTCTAGGGCTAAGTTACATGGGTATTTATGACTGAGTTGGATTTCTATTGAAGCCTACGGTAGATGTCCTAATTCTAAATTGCCCCCTAATTTACCAAGTTTCTCAGGCTTGCCCTTTAGCCAATGCTCCACACTAACTCTGTCCTACAATTAAAAAAAAAGTAAAAATAACCAGTCTGTAGTTTAAGAAGGTGTGATGCTAACATTCTTAAATAGACAGAGTACCTGAAAAACTATGGATGGAGGTTCATGACATTGTACAAGAGGCAGTGATCAAGACCATCCCCAAGAAAAAGAAATGCAAAAAGGCAAAATGGTTGTCTGAGGAGGCCTTACAATTAGCTGAGAAAAAAAGAGAAGCTAAAGGCAAAGGAGAAAAGGAAAGATATACCCATTTGAATGCAGAGTTCTAAAAAATAGCAAGGAGAGATAAGAAAGCCTTCCTCAGCCATCAATACAAAGAAACAGAGGAAAACAATAGAATAGGAAAGACTAGAAATCTCTGCAAGAAAATTAGAGATACCAAGGGAACTTTTCATGCAAAGATGGGCACAATAAGGGACAGAAATGGTATGGACCTAAGAGAAGCAGAAGATATTAAGACGAGGTGGCAAGAATACACAGAAGAACTGTACAAAAAAGATCTTCATGACTGAGACAACCATGATGGTGTGAGCACTCACCTAGAGCCAGACATCCTGGAATGAGAAGTCAAGTGGGCCTTAGGAAGCATCACTACAAACAAAGTTATGGAGGTGATGGGATTCCAGTTGAGCTATTTCAAATCCTGAAAGATGATGCTGTGAAAGTGCTGCACTCAATGCAAATTTGGAGAACTCAGCAGTGACCACAGGAATGGAAAAGGTCAGTTTTCATTCCAATCATAAAGAAAGGCAATGTCAAAAAATGTTCAAACTGCCTCACAGTTGCGCTCATCTCACACGCTAGCAAAGTAATGCTCAAAATTCTCCAAGCCAGGCTTCAACAGTACTTGAACTGTGAACTTTCAGGTGTTCAAGCTGGTTTTAGAAGAGGCAGAGGAACCAGAGATCAAATTGCCAACATCTGCTGGATCATCAAAAAAGCAAGAGAGTTCCAGAAAAACATCTATTTCTGCTTTATTGACTACACCAAAGCCTTTGACTGTGTGGATCACAATAAACCGTGGAAAATTCTGAAAGAGATGGGAATACCAGACCACCTAACCTGCCTCCTGAGAAATCTGCATGCAGGTCAGGAAGCAACAGTTAGAACTGGACATGGAACAGCAGACTGGTTCCAGTTTGGGAAAGGAGTACATCAAGGCTGTATATTGTCACCCTGCTTATTTAACTTATATGCAGAGTACTCATGAGAAATGCACAAGCTGGAATCAAGATTGCCAGGAGAAATATCAATAACCTCAGATATGCAGATGACATCACCCTTATGGCAGAAAGTGAAGAAGAACTAAAGAGCCTCTTGATGAAAGTGAAAGAGGAGAGTGAAAAAGTTGGCTTAAAGCTCAACATTCAGAAAACAAGATCATGGCATCTGGTCCCATCACTTCAAGGCAAATAGATGCGGAAACAGTGGAAACAGTGGCTGACTTTATTTTTCTGGACTCCAAAATCACTGCAGATGGTAAGTGCAGCCATGAAATTAAGACTCTTACCCCTTGGAAGGAAAGTTATGACCAACCTAGACAGCCTATTAAAAAGCAGAGACATTACTTTGCCAACAAAGGTCCATCTAGTCAAAGTTATGGCTTTTCCAGTAGTCACGTATGGATGTGAGAGTTGGACGGTGAAGAAAGCTGAGTGCCAAAGAACTGATGCTTTTGAACTGTGGTGTTGGAGAAGACTCTTGAGAGTCCCTTGGAATGTAAGGAGATCCAACCAGTCAATACTGAAGGAAATCAGTCCTGAATATTCATTGGAAGGACTGATGTTGAAGCTGAAACTCCAATACTTTGGCCACCTGATGCAAAGAACTGACTCACTGGAAAAGACCCTGATGCTGGGAAAGATTGAAGGCAGGAGGAAAAGGGGACGACAGAGGATGAGATGGTTGGATGGCATCACCAACCTGATGGACAAGAATTTGAGTAAGCTCCAGGAGTTGGTGATGGACAGGGAAGCCTGGCATGCTACAGTCCATGGGGATGCAGAGTCTGACATGATTGAGCGACTGAACTGACTGAACTGATGCTAACATCTTTGCTTTACAGATTTTGGAGGTTATAAAGCCATCATTTCTCTGAAGTTAGAGCCCAAGCAGAAGAAACAAAACTTCAGTGCCAGAGGGGAGTGTAAACTCGAGTCCTGGGGAGTCCAGTCCTCCTTAAGATTAACTTTTTATTCCTATTATGCATTTTCAGTATAAAACAAAATATTGTGAGTGATTGGGTTAAAAACTGTTGGGTGCTACAGGTACAAGATTGACCACAGTGGCGGGCATGAGGCTGTCAGCAGAGCAGCCACTAAGAGAAGAGACACTAGGGTGACTTTGCTGCAGCCGGAGCAAACTGGGTGGGTCGCCGCACGTGAGAAATTCAGCAGCGAGCTTCGTACTCAGTGCCACGAGCCTGAAGGCAGAGCTGGGCCCCGAGGACACTGGCTGAAACATCGTCCCTTCCTTCAAGGCACTGAGCTTGCCACACCTTCTTTTTTTCTTTTGGACGTTATGAAAGTATGATAACACATTTATAGGGGACTTGGAAAATAAGAACAAAGTTACATATAGTTCCACTATATGTTACAGCTATTTTTTAAGTGGATAAATTAAGATTTTTAGTTAGTGTTTCAACATCAAAGTGTCAAAAATTAATAGAATGAATAAACAGAAAAGTAGAAGGGTATGGTAGACCTGAAAAGTACTATGAACCAATAATTAAGATTTATACAATTTTCACACAATAGCAGGGTACAAATTCTATTCACGTTCCCATAGACTATAAACCAGGAGATAGTGGAACATATCCAGGGACATAAAACAAGGTGCAAAAATTTCATGGTCCAAAGGTATTGAAATCATACAGAGTCTGTTCTCTTATCACTGTGGAGTTATGTTAGAAATCAACATCAAAAGATAATTTAAAATAACCCACATACTTTGAAGTGCAGTCTCTTTACCAAAAGAGATCTTTGACCTAGCCACTGGCTGTTTCAATCAAGTTAAAAGGCTGAGAAAACACGGAGGGTGACTGCAAGGAAGAAAGCATTTAAATGAGAAGTTAATATCAAAGACACTTAAAAAGCCCCAAACCCCACGTATTTAGAAATTAAATTTCCACTTTTAAATGATGATTGTATACCTAAGAAGCCATAACAAGGAAAATTAGAAAATACTTTTAACAGAATAAAAATGAAAAGAGAATTTATCAGAATTTGTTGCATACAGCTAATGTTGCTCAATGCAACTAAATACAATGAGTTTGCCACACCTTCTGAATCCAGTGGAAAACACTTGTGTGTTTTAGAAAGTAAAATATACACAGGATGCAAGTAAAATTTCCAGACCGTTATGTGCCGAAGAATTGACAGCATGTCTGACACTGTCGCAAGCATCATAAAAATGTAGGGCAGGTACACAGTTCACCTCAAGATACTTCCAGGAAGGGTTTGCTCCCAAGGGAGGGTTTTCTAAAATACACAACTGGCAAGATTCCTGTTCAGCCTGGGATGACAAGAAACGCTGACATGGTAAAATGCCATGTGAGTCCTTCAATATGCAATTTTCTACAAACAATTATCTCAGAAAGGTGCGGAATTAATTATGTTCTCTTATTACGTGAGGCTCGCTAGCAGTGCACACCTCCACACAGGCTACTCTGGAAGAGCTAAGTATCTGGGCTGTCGGATATGATTTTTAAAATTATTACTATTCAGTAAATCACTTTCAAGAAAATTGCTTCCAAGCAGCCCCATCTTATTTCAGACCGAAATGGGGACTAAATTTAAACCAAGTCCCTCCTTTGGAAATAACTCTCTTTTCAGTTTAATCTTGAAATAAATTATAATATAGGAAGCCAGAGATATTGGTAAATCACAGACTGCACTTGAACGAGCCATTCAGGCTTGTCTTTTACCTAAGGGAAGAAGTAAGGAGTTGAACCTCATGGATAGAGTACAGCTTAATTATAGAAGAGACTGTCTAGTGACAAGAGATCCAAGTCAGCACAACTTAGCGCCCAGGAATTAGAGGCTTTTCCCAAGAAGATTTGCATTTGAGATAGGGCTGCCTTCTGAAAACATAAAACTCAAAATAAAGATTCACCTTTGCATATTAAAGACATGGGGTCCATACCCAAATAGAAATATAAATTCATATTCCAGTGCCATTGAGGCTAATTCTGATTAAGAGATATGAGGCACGCTTGACCATCATATATATTACAGACCTTATGCCTGTTTACCACTAAGGGCAACAGATGTGTATTGCATTCCGATTAAATATTTTATAACCATAGATAAGATTCTCTACTAGACTCTGGAATTTTCCACATGTTTGTCTCAACCAAAAAATTAGTGGCCGCATGCTCTGGGCAATAAAAATGAGGTGAATAACCGTTGAGAATGATTTTACGTTTAACAATATTGATTCTCTATTTTCTGAAGGTATAAGTGTTGTCATAGTTAATCTTTCTATAGAAAATATGTGTGTTAGCTTAGATTTGAAGAGATATTGTTTTTTCATCTTAATACAACCTAGCATTCCAAACCACCTGGAGAAATTACATTACCTATGCAGCAAGACGTTTTTTTTTTTTCCCTATCTTTTTTTTTTTCCCCTATTATTCTTCTACACCTTTTGAAAACCTCTTGTCTTGAACTTAGGGGAAGTGAAAAAAATCTGTTTTGCAATTTAGCAGTTCTTTCAATTCCTACTACTGTCACTGTTTTTGGTTTTGTTACTTCTAAGATACGTAATTCCAAATTTCCATATCTTCATTTACTGGCTATATAGGCTGCTGGCTTCAGTAATTTATTCATTTTATCAATTCATTTCACATAGGTTCCAGGTTCTAAACTAAATTTCTGACATTTACTCATTCAGGTATTAAATAAATATTAAATGCTGATTCTGCATTATGCTCTGATTTAGGCACTGAAGATACACATAGAACAAGACAAAGCCTTCATAGACATTCGGGCAGGAGAATGTGACGATGAACAAGAAAACATACGTATCAACTAACTGAGATCTTGTTAAAGGCTATGAAAAAGATAAATACGGTGAAGTGACGGGACAACCGGGAGAGGCCAGCTCCAGCAGACGGTCAGGTAAGGACCGAGGAGCGCCAGTGCATAAACAAAAGACAGTCATGCAAAGGCCCCGAGGCATGAGGCAGGTGGAACCCGGCGCACGTAAGGAAAAGCAAGCGAGCCAGTTTGTTGGGGTGCGACGCTGGACACCAGATGGCATCGGACGGAGGGCTTCCCTGTGGCTCAGTGGTAAGGAGTCCGCCTGCCGAGGCAGAAGACACGGGTTTGATCCCTGATCCGGGAGGAGCCCACGCGCCGCGGAGCCACCGAGCCCGTATCACGGCAACTGCTGAGCCTGCGCCCCACGCCCAGTGCCCGCGCCCCCGGAGTCTGCGCTTTGCAGCGGGGACGCCGCCACGAGAACGCGCTCCACCGGCGGGTAGCCCCGCTCTCCGCAGCTACAGAACAGCCTGCGCAGCCGCCAAGACCCAGCCGCGGAGAAATAAAACAAACAAATAAAAACTGTCAAAGGCACCAGATGTAATGCTGGACACAAGAGGACCTCAGATGCCTGAGACAACACTGAAAGACAGGCAGGAGTTGGAAGGCAGAAAATCTTGAAAGTCATGGTAAGAAGTCTGGTTTTTACTAACAGTTTGTGAGGGCCCACTGAAATACTTCAAGCAACTGAATGACATGATCCAATTTATATTTTGAAAGAGTTTCTCCCACAGACTTGAGGAAAGAGGCTGGTAAGGGTTTAAGAGTAGAGATAAGGATGAGGGCAAGGAGTCTGCACAGGGGATGCTCCCACACCCCACAACGCCACTTATTCAAGATACAGAAAAAAATTCTACATGCGTTTAGGATAAAAACTCTAGAAAAAATAGACACATAGGGAATGTGGGCTTCCCAGGTGGTGCTAGTGGTAAAGAATCCACCTGCCAATGTAGGAGATGTAAGAAATGTGAGTTCCTTCCCTGAATTGAAAAGAAGCCCTGGAGGAGGGCAGGGCACGCCACTCCAGTATTCTTGCGTGGAGAATTGCATGGACAGAGGAGCCTGGTGGGCTACAGTCCATAGAGTCGCAAAGAGTCACACAACTGAAGTGACTTAGCATGCATGTGACTTAGCAGCAGCAGCAGCAGCAGCATGCATGCACCCTCAACATCATAAAGTCCACATATGACAAATTCACAGCTTACACCATACTCTGGTGAAAAGCTGAAAGGTTTCCTTCTAAACTAAAGAACAAGATGACAAGGCCCACTCTCATCTCTTTTATTCAGCATAGTATTGGAAGTCCTAGATATGGCAATCAGAAAAGAAAAAGAAAAAAGTCATCTAAATTAAAGAAGAAGTAAAACTTTCACTATTTCTAGATAGCATATACTATATATAGAACTGTCCCCCCCCCCAAAAGCTGTTAGAACTAATAAATAAGTAAAGTAGCAAGATAAAAAATTAATATACAGAAATCTACTGCATACACTAATAACAAACTATCAGGAAGAGAAATAAAAGAAAACAATCCCATTTATACCTTCAACAAAGAGAATAAAATACTTAGGGATAAATTTAACCAAGGAGGTGAAAGACTTGTGTTTTAAAAACTGTAAGACATTGAGGAAAGAAAGATAACATGGACAAGTGGAAAATTATGCTGTGCTCATGGATTGATGGGGGCATCCCTGGCAGCTCAGTGGTAAAGAATCCACCTGCCAATGCAGGAGATACAAGCTTGATCCCTGGGGTGGGAAGATTCCCTGGAGAAGGAAATGGCAACCCACTCTAGTATTCTAGCCTGGAAGATCTCTGACAGAGGAGCCTGGTGGGCTACAGTCCATGGGGTTGCAAAACAGTCAGACACAACTGAGCAACTAAACAACGACAACAACATGGACTGGAAGAATCAATATCATTAAAATGGTCACACTACATAGAGTAATCTGCAGATACAATGCAATCCCTATCAGAATATCAATGACATTTTTCACAAAACTAGAATAAAAAAATCCTAAAATGTTTTTGTAACCACAAAAAGTCTCCAATAACCAATGCAATTTTGAGAAAGAGGAACAAAGCTGAAGATAATCATGCTCCCAGACCTGAAATTATGTTACAGACCTAGTAATCAAAGAGCACGGTGCTGGCACAGAAACAGACATAAAGCTCAAAGGAACAGAATAGAGAGCCAGAGGTCAGCCCACACATATATGGTCAATTAATCTATGACAAAGGAGGAAGGATTATTCAACAGGGTAAATGTCTCTTCAAAAAATGGTATTGTGTAAAGTGGACAGCTACAAGCAAAAAAATGAAATCGGATCACTTTTTTATACCTTATACAGAAATAAACTCAAAATGGACTAAAGATTTAAATGTAAGACCTAAAACTCCTGGAAGAAAGCAGTCAGGAACTTCTTTGACATCAATCTTAGCAGTATTTTTTTTTTTTTGATATGTCTCCTCAAGTAAAGGAAACAAAAGCAAAAGTAAACAAATGGGACTGTATTGTACTAAGAAGCTTTTACATGGGGAGGAGACTATCAACAAAACCAAAAGACAACCACTGAATGGGAGAAGGTATTTGTAAATTTTATTACAAATTATATATTATGATTATATTCTTTGCAGCCAAAGATGGAGGAGCTCTATAGTCAGCAAAAACAAGACCGGGAGCTGACTGTGGCCCAGATCATGAATTTCTTATTGCCAAATTCAGACTGAAATTGAAGAAAGTGGAGAAAATCACTAGACTATTCAGGTATGACCTAAATCAAACCCCTTATGACTATATAGTGGAAGTGAGAAATAGATTTAAGGGACTAGATCTGATAGACAGAGTGCCTGAGGAACTATGGGTGGAGGTTCATGACATTGTACAGGAGGAGACAGGAATCAAGACCATCCCCAAGAAAAAGAAATGAAAAAAAGCAAAATGACTGTCGGAGGAGGACTTACAAATAGCTGTGAAAAGAAAGGAAGTGAAAAGCAAAGGAGAAAAGGAAAGATATGCCCATTTGAATGCAGAGTTCCAAAGAATAGCAAGGAGAGATAAGAAAGCCTTCCTCAGCGATCAGTGCAAAGAAATAGAGGAAAACAATAGAATGGGAAAGACTAGAGATCTCTTCAAGAAAATTAGAGATACCAAGGGAATTTTTCATGCAAAAATGGGCACAATAAAGGACAGAAATGCTAGGGACCTAAGAGAAGCAGAAGACATTAAGAAGAGGTGGCAAGAATACACAGAAGAACTGTACAAAAAAGATCTTCGCAACCCAGATAATCATGATGGTGTGATCACTCACCTAGAGCCAGACATCCTGGAATGAGAAGTCAAGTGGGCCTTAGGAAGCATCACTATGAACAAAGCTAGTGGAGGTGATGGAATTCCAGTTGAGCTATTTCAACTCCTGAAAGATGATGCTGTGAAAGTGCTGCACTCAGTATGCCAGCAATGGTAACTCAGCAGTGGCCACGGGACTGGAAAAGGTCAGTTTTCATTCCAATCATAAAGAAAGGCAATGCCAAAGAATGCTCAAATTACCGCACAATTGCACTCATCTCACACGCTAATAAAGTAATGCTTAAAATTCTCCAAACTAGGCTTTAGCAACACGTGAACCATGAACTTCCAGATGTTCAAGCTGGTTTTAGAAAAGGCAGAGGAACCAGAGATCAAATTGCCAATATCTGCTGGATCATCGAAAAAGTGAGAGAGTTCCAATAAAACAT
The DNA here is from genome assembly GCF_019320065.1 of Cervus canadensis. Classification (NCBI taxonomy): domain Eukaryota; kingdom Metazoa; phylum Chordata; class Mammalia; order Artiodactyla; family Cervidae; genus Cervus; species Cervus canadensis. The sequence goes on along the minus strand of NC_057392.1, from coordinate 33,269,096 downwards.
CTATTTCTGCTTTCTTGACTATACCAAAGCCTTTGACTCTGTAGATAACAATAAACTGTGGAAAATTCTGAAAGAGATGGGAATACCAGACTACCTGACCTGCTTCTTGAGAAACCTGTATGCAGGTCAGGAAGCAACAGTTAGAACTGGACATGGAACAACAGACTGGTTCCAAATAGGAAAAGGAGTACGTCAAGGTTGTATATTGTCACCCTGCTTATTAACTTATATGCAGAGTACATCATGAGAAATGCTGGGCTGGAAGAAGCGCAGGCTGGAGTCAAGATTTCCGGGAGAAATATCAATAACCAGATATGCAGATGACACCACCCTTATGACAGAAAGTGAGGAAGAACTAAAGAGCCTCTTGATGAAAGTGAAAGAGGAGAGTGAAAAGGTTGGCTTAAAGCTCAACATTCAGAAAACTAAGATCATGGCATTCAGTCCCATCACTTCATGGCAAATAGATGGGGAAACAGTGGCTGACTTTATTTTTCTGGGCTCCAAAATCACTGCAGATGGTGGCTGCAGCCATGAAATTAAAAAGACGCTTACTCCTTGGAAGGAAAGTTATGATCACCCTAGACAGTATATTAAAAAGCAGAGACATTATTTTGCTGACAAAGGTCTGTCTGGTCAAGGCTATGGTTTTCCCAGTGGTCATGTATGGATGTGAGAGTTGGACTGTGAAGAAAGCTGAGCACTGAAGAATTGATGCTTTTGAACTGTGGTGTTGGAGAAGATTCTTGAGAGTCCCTTGGACTTCAAGGAGATCCAACCAGTCCATCCTAAAGGAGATCAGTCCTGGGTGTTCATTGGAAGGACTGATGCTGAAGCTGAAACTCCAATACTTTGGCCACCTGATGTGAAGAGCTGACTCATGGAAAAGACCCTGATGCTGGGAGGGACTGGGGGCAGGATGAGAAGAGGACGACAGAGGAGGAGATGGTTGGATGGCATCACTGACTCGATGGACTTGAGTCTGAGTAAACTCTGGGAGTTGGTAATGGACAGGGAGGCCTGGAGTGCTGTGGTTCATGGGGTCACAAAGAGTCAGACATGACTGAGCGACTGAACTAAACTGATTTGTAAATCATAATTCCAAGAAAGGATTGATACAAAAATATAGAAGGAATTCATATAACTCTATATCAAAACCCCAAACATCCCAATTAAACAATGGGCAGAAGACCTAAAACCAACAGGTTTCCAAAGAAGACATGCAGAAGGCCAACAGGCACATGAGAAGATGCTCAAATAACTATCACTGGCAAAATGAGCTGTCAGCTCACACCTGTAAGAATGCTTGTCATACAAGAAGACATAAATGACAGGTGTTGGCAAGGCTGTGGAGAAGAGGGAACCCTCAGGTGCTGTTGGTGGAAATTAAATGTAAATATGGCTCCTAAAGAAAGCAGTGTGGAAGCGACTCAGAAAACTTAAAATAGAAATACCAGGTGTGTGCTCAGTTGTGTATGATCCAACAATTCTGAGTATTTATCTGAAAATGAAAACACCAATATGAAAAGATATATGCACCCCTGTAATCACTGCAGCACTGCTGACTACAACCAAGACCAGGAAACACCTAGGTGTCCATCAATACATGCATGGATACAGAAGGCGTGGTGTGCTGCCAGTGGGATACTACTCAGCCATAAAAATGATAAGATCCCAGCCCTTGTAGCAGCAGGGCTGAACCTGGAGGGTATTTCGCTATGTGAAGTAAGTCAGGGAGGAAACACATTCTGTTTGATTTCACTTATAGGTAGAAGCTAAAGGAGAAAACAAAAGAACAAAACAGAATAAGACAGAAACACACTAGTGGTTGCCAGAGGGGAGAGGGTTTGGGTGTGGAATAAAAAGGTGAAAGGGGTTAAGAGGTAGAAACTTATGGCTACATGAAAAAAAAATAAACTTCTGGCCACAAACTAAATAAGTCACAGGGGTACAAGATTACACATGGGGGATATAGTCAATAATATTGCAATAACTTTGTGTGGTGCTGGATGGTTTATTGTAGTGATCATTTTACAAGATCTAAAAATACTGAATCACTATGTTGAACATCTTAATTTAATATTGTGTGTTAATTATAACTCAATTTAAAGACAAAGAATAGATACAGGGAGAACCATTACATCACTTTTTTCTGGTCATGGTCAGGGAGCAACGTCTCAGCGTGTAACTCCCCTCTTATACACAACCTACAGGCGGGTGAAAGCAAGTTGACTCTTTGTGAGTATGAAACTTTTTTATTTAATTATGTTTAACATACAGGTGTTATCTAATGCATGTGACCACTCTGGGAAGCTTTCCATTAATTGTGTCTATAAATGTGCTTGTTTCACTCAAGAGTCAAGACTATGGAGTGTGCAGTTTCGTAGCTACACTATCGAGGCCTGGTGCTTGGTGTGTGGAGAATGTATTGCTCAGGGGTTTGGAGTATTGAGATGAATCAACCCACCATAAACTACCCACACAGCATCAAAGACATCACAAGTGGAGAAGAACTGCTAAACGTGGGTGCTCCTCAAGGTGCTCTTGTCTCTGTTCAGGAATCTTCTCTAAATGTCGGTGTAACCTGTTGTGGAGATGGCATTTCCAGGACCCAGAGGCCACTGGCCCTCAGGATCCTAGGGAACTCTGTCCTGTTACTAAAGAGAAGGGGAGACTAAAGGAGGAGACTTTATTTTTTATGCTGATCAGATTATATGAAATAATTGAAAACCGAGGGAAAAAATGGACTAACCAACACACTTAAAATGTAATAAGCTTCCCATCAAAAAAATGGTCAGAAGACCTAAATAAACATGCCTCCAAAGAAGACACACCAACGGTCAATAGGCACACAAAAAGAGGCTCAATAGCACTAGTTATTAGAGAAATGCAAATCAAAACTACAATGAGGTATCATCTCACACCAGTCAGAATGGCCATCAGGAAAAAACTGCAGTCCATAAATGGTAAAGAGAGCGTGGAGAAATGGGAGCCCTCCTACACTGCTGGTGTGGGGGTGAAGTGGTGCAGCCACTGCAGAGAAGAGTCAGAAGGCTCCTTAAAAACTGAACTAGAGTCACCATAGGATCCAGCAACCCCGCTCCTTGGCATGTATCTGGGAAAGATGAAAACTCTAATTCAAAGAGATACACCCACCTCTGTTCACAGCAGCACCATTTACAATCGCCAAGATTTGGAAGCAACCTAAATGTCCGTCAACAGATGAATAAAAAAGATGTGGTATGTATAAGCAATGGAATACTACTCAGCCATAAGAATGAATAGAGTAACGCCATCTGCAGCACCGTGGATGGACCTGGAGGCTATCGTATGACATCGCTTACGTGTGCAATCTAAAAAAATGAAATGTATTTACAAAACAGAAACAGACACAGGGACAGAAAACAAACTGTGGAGACCAAAGGGAGAGTGGGAGGGATAAATGAGGAGTCTGGGATTAACAAACACACTGCACTATATATAAGATCAACAACAAGGACCTGCTACAGAACAAGGGAACCATACTCAGTATCATATGATAACCTGCACTGGAAAAGAACCTGAAGAGGAATACATACACATGTGTAACTGAATCACAGTTATACTGTGATTGTTGTATATCTGAAACTTTGTAAGTCAACTATACTTCAATTACTGCTGCTGCTAAGTCGCTTCAGTCGTGTCCGACTCTGTGCGACCCCATAGACGGCAGCCCACCAGGCTCCCCCGTCCCTGGGATTCTCCAGGCAAGAACACTGGGGTGGGTCGCCAGTGCCTTCTCCGATACTTCAATTTAAAAAATGGCAAAAAATTTCAGGACCTCCCTGGCAGTCCAGTGGTTAGGAATCCATGCTTCCACTGCAGGGGGCATGGGTTTGAACCCTGGTTGGAGAACTAAGATCCCCGTATGCCATGCAGCACAGCCAAAAAAATTTAAAAGAAAAAAAGAAAAGAATTTTATCGAGTAACCCCCGGTAAGGTAAAACTGGCATTGCTGTGTGTCGCTCCACAGCCACACCACAGGTCAGAGTCCATATGTCACACCCAGAAGGTATCTCATGCAGCCATATCAGTACCTGATCTTCCGTGTGTCAGCACTATTAATTTGGAAAACTTATTTTAGATGTTCTTCAGTCATTATTTATCTCAAAATTCTAATGTTAAGGCAAACTAAATTTCACAACCAACAACAGACGAGTCTGTGCTAAAATCAGTTTACCATGAGAAGCTGTGAAGCAAATTTCTCATAATCTCCATAGACAGAAATAGCTAAATTAATCTATGTCATTATTGGGGTCATCAGGAGAAATGAATAAGGGCAAACATATAAAATATACTGAGTGCATAAAATGAGTAATTAGCATGAGGTCAGACAGTGCTAGCTTGCCTTTTCACAAACTCAGAACATATTTTATACATTTTAATTAACTGGATGAGCTGCCTCTCTAAAGTTACACAATTCATCAGAGTTCTAGATTCATAGCTTACTGTGACGTGCATACGTTTTGACTATCTCTTAAAACGCTTTCTTTGTTTTTATTTCAAAATGGGTTGACGATCAGCCTACTGTTTATCCAGATATTCTGGTAATGCTGTCTGTCACCTGATAATTTATAAGCACTTGTGAGAGAAGGTATATATCCAGAAGGCAAAATCAGAAAGACACAAACCAATCAAAGAGAGAGTTAAAATGTATCAGACACAGTGGGGAATCTGGGGATGAAGCAGAGGATGAAGACAGGAGAGGAGGGGAGAGCAGAGATAAAGGGCTGAACAGCGTGGCAGAGTGGCCATAGGAGCTTTAAGAGCAAGGATACAGAGTGAAGTTATATTCACACTGTTTGCATTTCCATGATGCAAATGTTCCTCCTTCTAGAATCCATAACTTTCACAAAGGATTCAACTCACCAGAAACTCTGTGTGATTGGATATTTTTGCTTGTGTGGGTGTGGAAATTAAGGAGAGGGGCTGGGTCCACCTTGGTCTGACACCAGAGCAGTTGCAGCCATGGTCATAGGTAATCGTCAGAATAGAACCCCCACACCCCGCCAAAGTCACAGTATCCTTAGAAATAGCCTAAGAGTCTACATATATGCATCAATGGGAAAAAGACCGAGGGAGGGGATATACGCATACATACAGCAGAAACTAATACAACATTTAAAGCAATTATACCCCAATAAAAAAAAATAGCACAAGACTTCTCCCCCAGAGAATAAAATTATTGGTAAGTATGGTCCAAGTTTACCTAGCCTTTAGAAGGCATAGCAACCCAGGATCTTGGTGGTTTTGTCGCTAAGTCATGTTGGACTCTTTGCAACTCCAAGGACTGTGGCCTGCCAGGCTCCTCTGTCCATGGGATTCTCCAGGCAAGAATACTGGAGTGGGTTGCCAGGCCCTCCTCCAGGGGATCTTCCCAAATCAGGGATAGAACCCACATCTCCTGCGTTGCAGATTGTCTCCTGCATTGCAGGTGGATTCTTTACCAACTGAGCCACCAGGATCTTGAATATAGTGTACATATAAATTTTGAGTGATACAAGATGAGGAACTATATAAAATAAAGATTTCAAAAATAAATAAAGATTTCAGAGCTCCGGTTCCCATTTGCCCTTAACAATGTAGCTCAGAAGGGGTTCTCTGTTGTTTCAGCTATAGTGAAATAGCTAATATTGAGCTAAAAATAATTATAAAACTGGACAAAACATAAAATAACAATTTAAAAAGCAAAGGAGAACAGCCAACTCAGGTCAGACTTGAAGGGCTATGACCCCTGAGAAAATGGAAGGCCATGAGTATGTAGGCCAGAATCCTGGAATGGGTGACCTTTCCCTTCTCCAGGGGATCTTCCCACCCCAGGGATTGAACCCAGGTCTCCCGCATTGTGGGTCCGAGGGTCACGTTTATCCAGGTGTCTTTCTGAGGGAACCTATGGCTTCACTGTGAGGCCGCATAGAGTAGAAGAGAAAGGAACAGTCTTCCTGGAGGAACGCCATCCATGTGTCCCCAGACTTCCGGGATCTGAGGAGTGAACCCAGAGAGGAGGCTTCTCCCGTGGTCCCCAGGGGTCAGCCAGCTCCTCACTTAGGTGCACGGGGCAGTCTCCAAGAAGCCCAGGGATTCGGTTCCCGCGTGATGCTCGGGAGGCGCAGGCGGGAGGTCAAGGCGTGTCAAACAGGAGGAGCTTTGGGGAACACCCAGGGAGTTTAGCTGAGGTTCTGAAACATGTCTTAGGACTGAGAGCTGTACCACCAGGGTCGGCGCAAAACCAAAGCAGGTCAACCTAACAAAGCCGAGGAGGAACTGTAGACAGGACGAAAGCGATTTGTTGGGTGATCTCTGCCTGTCCCAGGAAAACATAGCCCTACTAGAAGGAAAATAATAGGAACCCTTTTTTCATGGGTGGCTCAGATGGTAAAGAGTCTGCCTACAGTGTGGGAGACCTGGGTTCGATTCTTGGGTCAGGAAGATCCCCGCGAGAAGGAAATGGCAACCCACTCCAGCATTCTTGCCTGGAAAATCCCATGGAAGGAGGAGCCTGGCAGGCTACAGTCCATGGGGTTGGAAAGAGTCGGACATGACTGAGCGACTTTACTTTTTTCATAAACAACATCTACACTGAAGGAAAGTCATGATATCTGTTTGAAAAATAGTAGGGGAGGGCAAGTGACCTCAAAAGCAAAAAAACAAAACCCCAAAAGAAATAACAGATAAAGAAAACAGTCTCACTGGCCGTTCAGACACTGGAGGCGTAAAATCACTGTGATGAATGTTTCAGCAAAGACAAAAAGAGGATTAAAAAATGGATTAAAGGTAAGACTCTTTAAACGTAATTGAATGAAACAAAACTTGGGGTTGAGAGCCAATATTTTCCATTTGTCCATGTTGAGGACATGTTAGCTATTTCTTTGCTAGTGGTAAAGAATCTGACTGCCAATGCAGGAGACGTGGGGTTCAATCCCTGGGTCAGAAAGATACCCTGGAAGGGGATATATATATATATGTGGGTTGCTATATAACCCATGGCAACCCACTCCAGTATTCTTGCCTGGAAATTTCCATGGACAGAGAGGCCTGTGTGTGTGATCACACACATGTTACTTAACCATTCTGCACCTGTTTTCCATCCTGTAAAATCTGACTGACACTTAGCTTCAACAGTGGCTTTCGGCACTAGATAAAATGTTTTACACTGACAGAGTCCTTAACACAAAAAGTTTTGAAATAAATATTTACACCTCCTTTGCTGTTTGCCACCATCCATGGAGAGATGTGCACATTCAAATCCGGTAATCCTGAACTTCAGAAAGGGGTACCACCTACGTTCTGCCTGCCATTTGATATCCTCAACCAAGAGGAAGTCATACAACTTGGATTCCTTCTTTCCCGATAATCTGGAGGATGCTGATGACGATGTCCCCACAATATGGGTTAGCCAAAACAAGAGCCTCGCTTCTTAAACCCTTAGGGGAAAAATTGAGTATAGTAAGTATGTGGGTCAGAGCTGAAGGCAGCAGATGAAGGCGTCTGCTGATAGAGAGCGATATACATACATGCTCTGGCCTGCCTTCCAACAATCATTCCTATTAAGTCATTTGTCTCTGACACATTTAATGAAGTCATGTTCACGAGCGGCTTAATCACAGGACACAGTTTGGTACATATTTGACAGGAAAGCTGTTTGTATAAATGAAACATGTAGCAAATATATAATTTCATAAAATTTTCATTATGCTTCCAGGGTGACAACCTTGGGTTTGAATCCTCTCATACATATTTACTCATTTTAAGATAGACTGTTTTGAGTCACGGTTAACAAATAAAAAGATATTCTTAAGCAAAATGCACGTCAAGCCAGTGGAGTAGGGAATACACACGCATGCAGCAAGCTCCGAACCATATACCCTATCTGGAAATCTTTAAGTTCAGGAGAAATCACACCTCTCTAGCTAAATATTATATGTCCCTGACATTCATCCTGGTTATAAGCAAAGAAAATAAACAAGAAAAAAATTAAGAGAACTCCTCCATAAATCATACTTTTCTAAAATATTGATAACATGCTCCCGGTTTGACTCCTGGCTAATTACCTAATTGCTCAATTAGTGACTGGACAGTTCCACCTTATCTGCTCAGAGACTTTTTGAAGTGAGGTCAGAACAGTTCTTTGCTGTTATAAATGATCTCCAGGCCCTGTGTGTTTGGGTCTCAGCAGGAATTAGAAGGGAGACTTACATCACTCTCGTGACCTTCTCGAAGGTTGTATGTGAGGTCATGCTGAATGTCTTCCACAAATTTGTGAGCGTATTCTGGGTAAAGGTCCAGCACCTCAAAGAGCCCTTTGAGGATGATACACTGGAGATCGCAGTAGGTTAGCGCCTTCACATCCGCGTTGGTCTTGATCACTTGGTCCTTAATTGATAGATTGGCTCCAATTAAATCTCCTTTCCCTTGAAACAGTGAGAAAAGAGACATGTCGCTTGAAAGACGTCATTTGATTTACAGTCTTCGTTTCTCTGAAATTGCACTCAAAGGGGAGAGGAACCTTTATCTGGGGCAGGGTTTCTCAGCCTCGGCAGGGTTGAGATTTGGGGCCCCATCATTCTGTACAGGGTGGAATCTTCAGTGGCATCTCACATCACCCACCCCCAGAGATAACAGCCCCAAGTATCTGCAGACATTGCCAAACGTCCCTTGGTACTCTGAACCATACCCAGTCGAGAAAACTCTTCTCGAGAATAAAGCCTAGGAGACGGGGAGTTAGAAATCGTAGGTCACACATGGGCTCACGTCAGGTGCCCCACAGGATTCGGTAAACAACTTTAGACAAAGCAGTTGAGGTTTTTGGTCACAACTGCTTTAATTATTCAAAGGAAATAATAATGCCTCAGTTTTTCTGAGTAAAAATGTTTCGGGATTTTGAAGTAAGACCATCAAGAGGTATATTAATCATGTTGATTCTAATACTTTGGACAATAATATAAGCATCACCATCTGCTTTCTAATACATTCCAGTTGTTTTATTTATCTCTGAACACGTCTGCAAGACGGGGGGCGGGTGTGAAGGGGGAGAGTCGAGAGGCGAAGGCAACTCCTGGGCATCGTGAACAGTGAAATCTACTACATAAAAATGCAGAACATAAAAAAGGGCACAGTTCTAATGCTCCGTGACAGTGTGAAAACCCCATTTTCTCCAGCAAGAAAAGAAAGTGAATAAATAAAAACTGTGAGCCCTTCCACTGCAGGAGAAAGGGTCTGACACGACTTTGTTCACATTCTCTCACCCCAGCGCCAGCACCTCTGATATTTGTCTGTAACACCTCTGCCCATCGGTCTTAAACTGGGACCCAGCTTATCTCCTTGAGTTTGCTGATTAGATCATATTGGACAATTTCTCTGAATCTTAAAATTTTGAACTTGATTTGAATCAGTCTAACCTAGCAGGAAGGTGAGCATAATTGTAAGTGCTGGCAAAGAGCTGATTACAGCATCAGTTTTATTTTAGACAGAGCCATTAATGCACTCAGCGTCCGTGTGAGAAATCTGAAAGGAAATTCATTCAGTTCTCAGACAAGCTGAGGTTAAAAGCTGAGGTAATATGACCAAGTTCACAAAGAACACTGGCCTTGGACTCAAGGCTACAACTCAGGAGTTTCTGCTTTATCTTTGTTCTCAAACATTATCATGCCTGTGCTTTATTTTTCCAAATGGTCACTTTGTTCCATTTTGTAGGGAACCAACAGCCAACAATTTGCCAGCCAAAACCCACCAAGCAAATAATATCTTTGGAATGTTGTAGAACAAACTGTCCCAACCATTCTTCATTCAATTAATTTTTAAACTTCTAAATGTTTATTTTTTATTTTGCTCAGAATTTCTGGAAACAGTTCCTGGCATGCAGGAGGCTTCAATAAAAGTCTGTTTTATTGAACTTGACAGTAAAAGGAGATGTGCCAACTTATCCATGAATATCTGAGACATTCATAAGTATTTGTGGCAGACCAAAAACTCAAATTATTGAATTATTTCTAGGTATTATCTTTTTAAAACCTTGAAATCGAGCCTATTTGGCAGAAGAAAAAAGACTAAACTCTATATTTATAGACACTGAGAGAATAAATAGCACATGGTGCTGAAGAATTTATTGTCAGCAATACTAACTTGGCAATTTTTTCTTCTTGCGTGTTTTGTTAGAAATCTAAATTAATGCTCAAAAATTCAAAGTCAAGTCCTGATGTAAAATGTAAATATGGCCAGGCTGGACTGAATACAGCACATTTTCAAGTTTTATATGCTGAGGCTGCTTGGCCACTCAGTCGTGACCGGCTCTGTGTGACCCCGTGGACTGCAGCCCGCCAGCCTCCTCTGTCCACGGGATTCTCCAGGCAAGAAGACTGGAGTGGGTTGCCATGCCCTCCTCCAGGGGATCTTCCCGACCCAGGGATCAAACCCAGGTCTCCTGCATTGCAGGCAGATTCTTTACTGCTGAGCCACTGGGGAAGCCCCAAGCTTTGCATCCCTGAGGAGAATTTACCTTGACGCACCAGGCTGCCATGATGAGAATTCACATTTTCTATTGGTGTTTGGAAAAACGTTAGGGTCATCCTACTCTTGTTCCTTGAGTGGCCATGGAACAGTGATTTCAGCCACAAAGGCCCCAGCATCTTGCTAACTTGGCATCCTAGAAAGAATTCTGGTTTTTCATCTATTCAGTGGATATTTATAGATCGCTGACCTGTGTGCTGGGCCTTGTGTGGAGCCTAATTTTCACCCTCACTAATTTTACAACTTTGTGGATTACTCACTATCTAGATTTAGAGCCTAGATCTAAGTTTCTTAATTACTCTGGGCTTCAGTATCCTTATTTCTAAAGGAAGAGAAGGTTTTTGTGGTCCCTTGCAGTCTCTACTGGGGCTTCCCTGGTAGCTCAGCTGGTAAAGAATCCACCTGCAATGCAGAAGACCCTGGGACAATTCCTGGGTCGGGAAGATCCCCTGGAGAAGGGATAGGCTACCCACTCCAGTATTCTTGGGCTTCCCCGGTAGCTCAGATGGTGAAGGATCTGCCTGCAATGCGGGAGACCTGGGTTCAATCCCTGGGTTGGGAAGATCCCTGAGGAGGGCATGGTAATCCACTCCAGTATTCTTGCCTGGAGAATCCCATGGACAGAGGAGCCTGGTGGGCTGCAGTCCACGGGGTTGCAGAGTCAGACACGACTGAGCAACTAAGCCCAGCACAGCACACAGTCTCTATTACCCAGAATTCAGTTTCTGATATTTACTAATCAGTAATTCTTCCATTGGGCGAAAAAAAAAAGTCGATGGGAGGCATCTGCAAACCTTCCTGGTTAGAGCCATAACTTATGTTTAATTGTAATTAGGCAGACTAACGCCATCTGAGAGCAGCGCATTCACTGGAGCTTTGTCATCTTCCGTTAAATCACAGTGAAGACCTTGGTGGGAAAACACAATTACTGGGACATGAAATGAAGGTGTGCAGGCAAACAAATTCTATACCTGTAACAAATCCCTGCCTCTCTATCAACTGCATCAGATTAAGAGATGCCGTCAACAATTGATTAGACAATGGAATTGCTTGAATAAATTTTGACTTGACAGGTGCTTGGTGATAGGTTTCCTTTACAATATTATGTATTAATTCATTTTGTTGGCAGAGTGAACATGTATTAAATATCTATGTTTAAGCAATGTGCTAAAGTTTATCAGAGTCAATATTGATTTATATTGGCTGATAAGACAATACTACCATAGGAAAAGTAAAACAGTTGATCTCCATTAAGATAATGTTAATCACAGAGAGAAAATATTAATAATTTATTATATTTGTTTGGGCTTGGTCCTGATACCACATAGGCATGTTTAGAAGGGCCACATGCATTTAATCACTTTTAAGAAGTACAGGGTACCAGCAAAGATGTGAAAATGTTAAATATAGGCAGCTCAAGTGATGGAGGAAATCAGGGCCGGAGGCACAAGGCAATGGCTTAAGCATTTTAGTTGTTAGTACAGGCCACCAGGCTTCCCCGGTGGCTCAGATGGTAAAGCGTCTGCTTGCAACGCAGGAGACCTTAATTCGATCCCTGGGTGGGGAAGATACCCTGGAGATGGAAACGGCAACCTACTCCAGTATTCTTGCTTGGAAAATCCCATGGACGGAGGAGCCTGGCGGGTTACAATCCATGGGGTCACAAAGAGTCAGACACAGCTGAGTGACTTCATTTTCTTTCAGAAGTTTTTTTGAAAGAAGAAAATCCAACAGAATCGTGTATTACAAACAATTGTATTTACATTGAAGCTGTCAAATTTGTACCTACTGTGATGTAATATCAGGGATAATGCCCTCATATTCCATTCCTGGAATTGTTGCTAGTTACCAAATTTAAACATTCAGCACAATTATGGAAAAACCCATAATATATACATCTGAAAATGCTGCATTAATTTACTTACATATATATCAAACCGTAAGTTGCTAGAAAAATAACTAAATGCCCTTTTATTTTTTATTTTGATTAATTTTTATGGGATTATAGTTGTTTTACACTGATGTGCTAGTTTCAGGTGGAAGTAGAATGAATCAGTTATACATATTCGCATATCCACTCTTTTTTGGGTTTCTTTCCCATCAAGGTCACTACAGAGCACTGGATGGAGTTTCCTGAGCTGTACCACAGACCCTCACTGGTCATCGTTTTCACATACGGCAGTGGGCACAGGTCACTCTTAGTCTCCCGATTTATCCCTCCTTCCCTTTTTCCCCTGTAACCAGAAGTTTGTTTTCTAGGTGGGTGTCTCTGTTTTGTAAATAAGGTCATTTGTACCAGTTTTTTTAAGATTCCACATATAAACGATATCCTGTGATATTTATTTCTTTGTCTGACTTATTTCACTTGGTATGACAATCTCTGAGTCCATTCATGTTGATGGAAATGGCACTAAATGCCCTTTTAAAAGCAGGCCGTGTCAACAGGCAGGCTACAAAACTTACAGTGGTACTAAGGAAACCCACAGAAAAATATTTTATGATTGGAGCAAGGTTTTCGAAGCAAATTTTCAAAGGATTCTCACTTTTAATTTTGAATAAAACATGATGGAATGACAGGTTTTTAACTTCATCGAGTGGATAAATGGGCAGGAAAGAGTGTTCAATTCTCCTCTTTGAAAACACACGTATATAGAGGCTCACCCTCACACCGATAACAAGCTGGCCACACCGAGCCCAGCTTGTTGCTACTTTATTTAGTCACTATTCCAGGCCTTTCTATCAAGGAGAAAACCACAGGACTCCCCAGCAGTCCAGTGGTTGAGGCTCCACCCTCCAGGGCAGCCGGTTCCAGCTCTATCCCAGTCAGGGAGTGAAGATCCCACACGCCTTGTGGCCAAAAAGCCAAAACATGAAAGAGAAGCAATATTGTAACAAATTCAATAAAGATTCTTTTTTAAGTGGTCCACATCGAAACAAAAAAAAAGGAGAAAAATATAAGGGGGTAAATTAAGAGTTGAATCCAAACTTTGGAAGGCAAGCCCCACCTCTCCTCTGATAAGTGGTCAACGGAAGTCATCAGGAAGCAGAGAAAAGCATGTCAGTGTTTCATCCCCAGCTGCCTCCATCTCTGCACCTCTAACTGGGATCATCACAGCAGCCTAATAGGGCTGCAAGATTGGAATTGGATAGTGGACACATAACACTCGGCTCATATCAGGGAAGCAATCAGTGTTAGTTCTCATCCAAAATAGAACCTATCCTGAAGCTTACACTGAAAATTGACTGACTGCATACTTACAATGGTCACAGAGAATAAAAGGCATTGTTTAAGACATAGAGAACAGACTTCTGGACATGGCAAGAGGGGAGACAGTGAGATGTATGGAGTAACATGGAAACTTACATG